>NC_079169.1:6372566-6532566 GCF_947568905.1 Ostrea edulis | reverse complement strand
AAAACTTGCATTACATTGGGCCAACGTTGGCCCAACTCGTTGGGCCAACATTGGGCCGATGAGCAAAATTACATTGGGCCAACGTCATTTGCCAACATTGGCCCAATGTAACTGATTACGTTGGCCCAACGTTGGGCCAATGTTAGCTTGCTATCTGGGTAAACCTCGAAGTTAATATGAATTTAATATTGGTAGCATGAAAGATTTGCAACATAACTTATTGACGTATTCTTACAGGAAAATAAAAACGGCACGCGACTCCACGGCATCAATTTTTGTAGCAATACTGCTTTTCATTCTCCCCAAAGAAGTTCCAAGCATCTTCTGTTGGTTCCAAGAATCAGGTTTGTATACATGCAGATTGAATTCGATACCATGGAAAATCAATAACTATCAAAACATTATGATTGTTGATGAGCATAACTGCAGATTGTTTTTAAAATCAGCCACCCTGGTAATTTTTCTGAATGACGGAAGTTGTATTGTAGAGACGAACGTAAGACCGAATTACCAGCCGATTTTGACCTGGCATAGTATTCAGCAGAAAGTGGCTTGGGGTGTGCTCTTCTTGCTAGGTGGAGGGTTTGCTTTGGCTGACGCTGCAACGGTAATGATGAAATGTAAACACTCCACCTATCAGTTGACGATCACGTTAATATTTTATCAACAGATCATCTTTCTCACAATCATCCAAGGGTTGATTTTGATCGGAGTGGTTAATATTTACATTTCCAATATATCTTTACCAATTGTAATGATAGCCATATCCTCATGAATGCGATGTACCTGCGCATGAATCTTGATAAATCTAGTATGGTCTAATTAATTAACGGCAGGGAATTTCGACAGAAATAAAAGTAGAAATAAACTTCATTTTCGAAAATACCTGATATGGTATGAACTGCAACGCTCCACAGCGGCATTTTCACGTGGCGCTAACGTGCTTCATGAAGCATGACGACGTGTGGAACGTTTCGTTTACGTGTAAAGAAATGGACAGTACTTGGCACGATGCCAAAACATGAACTGGCCACATGTCGATTTCCGAAACATTTAAGGATATGCACCGCAACGCTACAATTATAATTGTAATTATTAACATTTACCTTTTCCTCCAAAACCTCGATTAACATATGATCATTTCCTGTTTTGTTCTACAGAGCTCTGTCATAATCAGGGAGCGGCGTACATGACGTCATCCAACCACATTCTCTGAGTTTGAACAATGAAGTGTGGTTTTGTTTTGACGGATGCCAACATTGTGGGGAAATAAAATATAGCGCGGCTAGTATTTTACCCTTATTCTCTTAATTATATTTCCTGCAATACTGGCGATCGTCATTTCCTCCAAATTATGACAACATTAACAATAACATGTAGTCATTATTTTTACATCAATGCTATATATGATATTGTGTATCTACAAACATGTTACATAAAGGGAAACACTAAATGGAATACACTTGCTCAGGATTATTTTAAAGAAATGCTTGCGGACTATAGTAGTTTATTGGTTTTGTTTGTTTTACGTCTCGTCGAGAAATTTTACTCATATTGAGACGGGGCTCGAATCTCCATATGAGTGAAATATTCTCGAGCAATATACAATCAATCAATCGAACTCGCGACCTCCCGGTTACAAAGTGAACGTTCTACCACTGAGCTACCGTGACTGGTCTGTAACAGAGATATACAAAAGTGTGAAAGAGAGAAGATGCATGATAGAATTCAACATAGAGAATGAACAAGTTTACAATTGGAATAGCAAAGACAGATGGTCACATGATATGACAGGTGGTTACATGATATGACAGGTGGTTACATGATATGACAGGTGGTCACATGATATGATACATGTATTTTGATAGGCGGAAAAGTCCGAAGTTTATTCTTTTGGGTTCGTGTGGTAATTATTTGAAACATATTTCTTAAAATAAAAATTTACAATTAGTTTGTCGTTTTCGACGTTTCAGTAATTGACATGTGGGCCACTTAGATCGTGCTCTGGCATCGTTTCAGCTTCTACTAATTTCTATACGTTTCATTGATTCCGTGGGGATTCGGGTTAGAATAGATCCTCAGAACCCCCTTACTTGTCGTAAGAGGCGACTAAATGGGGCGGTCCTTCGGATGAGACCGCAAAAACCGAGGTCCCGTGTCACAGCAAGTGTGGCACGATAAAGATCCCTCCCTGTTCAATGGCCATAAGCGCCGAGCATAGGCTTAAATTTTGCAGACGTCTCCATATGAGTGAAATATTCTTGAGAGGGACGTTAAAGAATATTCAATAAATCAATATACGTATCATTGACATCCAGTCACGGTAGCTCAGCGGTAGAGCGTTAGCTTCGTAACCGGTAGGTCGTGAGTTCCAACCGGACTGCTACGACTCTGGGCGCTAGGCATAGGTATAAATTTGTGGTATTTCATCTACAGCTGGTGACGTCTCAATATGAGATTAACGGGACGTAAAACAAATAATCAACCAAAATCATTTTTGAAAATATATGAGGGTATGGACTGCAACGCTTCACGCCGGAATACGTCACGAAGTGCGTCAATACCTCATGAAAAGTACGCCGACATGAAGGTTGCAGTTCATACCCTCATATATTTTCAAAAATGATGTGTATTTTTTATATTTACATGCACATTCTACCTTGATTTCTGTAGGAATTTCCAACCGTGAAAATAGACGTTTTATAGTTATCTGTATTCATGCGCACATTGCAAGGCGTTCATGAGGAAATGACTATCATTACAATTTGTAGAGATATCGAAGGCAAAAACATTGAAAATGTAGATACACTGTATTTAAACTTGAAACACTACAACAAAGTAAATATAGAAAATATCTAAGGAATATAAATCTTGGTTCTACATCAGTCACGGGTATCGATATGTTGATAAAAGTCATAAGATAGCATTTCTATAATTTCACTTGAAATATATTCACGATGGGACGTAAAACAAATAATCAACCAACAATTAACATAATTTTTGAAAATATACATGAGGGTATGAACTGTGACGCTTCACGCCGGTATACTTCAAGATTCATACGCGCATTGTTCACTACTGCATCACATTCATGAGGAAATGGCTATCAGTACAATTTGTAAAGATATCAAAGGCAAAAGCTTGGAAATGTAAATATTTAGATATGAAACATAAATTTGTGTACATAATAACTAAGATTAGTCTTTTCTAATCAGCGCAGCCATTAATGAACTATTATTTCCAGACAAATCCTTCTAATTGATGCTTTATCCGCAGAAATCTGGATTATCGTCATTAATTGGATGCGAGTTAAGAGTGTTTAAGGAAGCAGATCCTTGGGTTATGACCATGTTGGTGTGTTTGTTAGTGGCATGTATCACGGAAATCACGAGCAATACAGCTATAGCGTCTCTTATGATGCCAATCGTGTTCGAATTGGTAAGAGCACGAACTGTTTTGTTTTATCATCTCGAGATGACAATTAATACATGCACAATGTAGATTACAGAGTTTTATGTTACAGTGTACGTGCTTTGTACAATAATCTGTTAATTTCTATTTTTGTAGGCAATCTCTGTTGGGCAACACCCTCTCTATCTGATGATCCCCACCGCCGTCGCTACGTCATTCGCATTCTGTCTTCCGGTGGCCACGCCTCCTAATGCTATCGTGTTCTCCTCTGGTTATATCACAATACCAGACATGGTATCGATACCACATAATTCATTCATTTAAAATAAATCAGGAAAAAAAATATTTCAAATTATATTATAAAGGTAGTAGTTATGATATCAAATACTTATCAAGAAGCAATAACTAGATTATGAAATGCACTCAGATATGAACTTTCCAGTTTACAATGTTCATGGAGTCAGCATTTATAATAAAAATAAGATTCAACCGAGGAAACTAATTTTCATACTATGTTGATACACTTTCACGTTTATTTTTCAGTGCAAGGCTGGCCTTTTTATGAACATCATCGCCCTTTCAGTCATCACTCTCGCAATCAACACCTGGGGTCAGTCCATTTTCAACCTGGACACAACTCCAGCTTACTTTTCGTCCATTGCTGCTGCTGGTACCTGTGGAACAGTCGTTGTCACGACAACAGAAACATATAACGCGACAACACTTTCTATGGACAGTACCTCTGTATAACTGCACTCATTCTTAGCTGGGTCTATCAACTTGAATACTTCAACGTTTTTAATACCAACTACGTTATCATAACAATCTGCTCATGAAAACATTTTTTAAAGATTCATTTATGTTGACATAGGCGTAGCTTAGGTTCGAATATTACCGAGACAGGGGGTCTGGGGGGCTGCCCCCCCCCCCCCCCCCCCCCCCCCCCCCCCCCCCCCCCCCCCCCCCCCCAGAAGCTATCGACATTTTAACAACGTAAAAGGTGTTGGTTTTTTTTTTTTTTTACCGAGGCAGCTGCCTCGGTTGCCTCAATGGAAGCTACGCCACTGGTTGATAATGTTCAGACATGTTACCTGCTTTTGGTGTAACATTATATCATTTACTGCTTATCAGACGGTTGCCATGGTACTGTGTGTGTTTTGGAAAATAGTATTGTGACTCGCTGGAAACCTTTGCCGTGGTACTTAACACGCTTACGGTTTTCGCATTACTTACTATAATTTGTATTTCTTTTTGAAAGTGAAACTGTTATCAGGGATATATAGAGTGGCCACCTCGGCTATTTCGCGCGGACTTGTGTAGAGTTATGTAAACCTAGAGAATATATACAGTTTGTCTGTAAAGGAGGGAGGAGGATAAGGGTCATATATGACCATTATTGTAGATCATTATTTAGTAACTCAAAAGGCGAACCATGTTTCATATTCCAATTAAGTTCAGAGGAAGGTCATAAAAGTTAATGCCAACTCATTTTTTTGGTCAACATTTTACAAATATTAAGCATATATTGCTTCTGAAAATACAAAACACACACTGTCTCTCAAACCTGTATACGATATTCATTCAATCAATCAAACCTGTATACAATATTCAATCAATCAATCAAACCTGTATACAATATTCAATCAATCAATCAAACCTGTATCCTGTTACACCAGTATCAACTGAAATTTTGATCCAAGCAAATGTGTGTGTTCCGTGTTTTCCAAAGCAAACTGTATGTGAAGTTTAGTGTGTGATCTGTATCTTGTGAATTTTATATCTTGTGACTTTTATTCAATCACACTCTTATTCATTTTCATTTTCGGAGTTCGAATCCCGGTCGCGATAGACTTAAGTCGTTCAAACAGGTAGTGACAGTTCCATCGCCAAACGCTCGGCATCAGGTGTAAATGTCACGGGTCCTCGTCGATGACCTTAAAAACGGATGTCCCGTGTCACAGTAGGTGTGAAACGCTATTAAGAACCCCCTACTACTCAAAGGCCGTAAGCGCCGAGCATATGCCTAAATTTGAAGCCCTTCACCGGTCTTGGTGACGTCTCCATACGAGTGAAAAATTCTCCAGTCTGATTAAAACCATCCCCTCTTCTATCGTCGTCAGCACGACGATAAGAGAAAAGGGAGGGGGCTGATTTTAATCAGACTGAAAATTCTCTAGAGGGACGCTAAACAAGATACAATATATTAATAGAATTGATAAATCTTGATAACGTATGAATATACTAGTATTATGGATGACAAGTGACGTAATAATTCAGTAGCGACATGAAACAAGGAAAGAGAGTTCACCAGTTTCATTTTTTGTCATTGAAGAGGACAGTGTTTTATACCGTATGGGAATCTTTCTTTCACTATAAAGAGCAAGATTGTTTAATATTGCAACGAAATGCACACTACAGTGAGTCATCCCCAATTTGGTATCCCGGATTTACATAAATCGCATATTTCACTACTTGGAGTGTAGTTTCATCTGTCCAATTCAACATCGAGACGAGCGGTTCTAAATTTGAATAATATATCTCTATATTAATGAAATGAATTACATAACATCAATTTTCGTCTTGAGAATTCTACGTATTACACTTCATATTTCAAAGGTGTATAATTTAAAAAAAAATCAGATGACATTCCATTCATATTTATTCTTACAACAAACATAAAATCGATATTATTCTTGTAATAATGAAATCTTTCTAGTGTGTTGATTTACTCATAAAAATTTACGAGGTTACATTCCCTTGTAATTACAATTTTTTTTTTACGTTTCACGTATATTAGTCCGGCAGTTTATTTCTGTATATGAAAAACTCTTTCAGTTTATGATACAAGTACCAAATTTTGCATGCAAAGTCTCCTAGCACTCAAATTTTAAAAAAGCACGTTAGCCAACCGAATCTTTCAAAATAGCGACCATTTTCCAATATGGCGGATAAAAGCTTATTATTTCTACATTTTCCAATGAATAACTTCATGAGCTTTAGATAGCATCACTGCATCGTTACTAACTGATGCAAGCATAATTGTCCCATGATTCGTTTCACTTAATACAAAAACACTCTTAATTTTAATGGGCAAGTATGTTTTGCGATTTCAATGAGTGGATGCCAAAGCACAATCAGGACACACTGGTGACAACAATGCTGTGTAACTCAGGTTCAGCGTCAGCTATTGCGTAATAAATGTGTATCGGTGTCCCAAATGCTATCAAGCAAGCCCCTTAATCTATATATCGTATAAAGGTATACAGTTAACTGTGAGAATTCCCCACCGGAATTGAGAGGATGTGCTAGCGCGGGGGAGCCGAGTCAAGGATACTGGGGCTATAATTATCCGGGTGGTGTACAGATCGCACGGGGCTGAAATGACACTGGATGAACGATCGAGCTAGAGGTAGAGCTACAGAATTTAGATCGATTCTAGTTGTATTCCATACAATAATGTGCTTTACATGTAGATAATTTCAGGTAGTAAAAGGATACACCCTCGGCCTTAAATTATCTGAGAAAATTATATCGAACGAATACAGTGAATAAACCTGTGACTTTATTGAAATACGAGCTAATATCAGAAATGTTGATATCACCTTTTGCATCTTCGCCTACTACAGACTGGAGCAAATGTTACCTTTGTCAGTCAGATAAAGGCGAAGAGTTGAAATCACCACCATGGCGGTAGGAAACAAAAGGAAAGACCAAGATGGTTACGCTATGATATCTAGGAATGTACCTCTGTTTAAGGAAATAAACCAGATGTCAATCATGCTAAATCCCAAAAGATTAGATGATGGAGAAGGGATCAACGAAACCTTGCGTATGCATGACGCAAAATACCATCAAAGTTGTAGACTAATGTTAAACAACAGTAAACCTGAGAGGGCGGGGAAAAGGTCAGGCGTTACAGAGAGTCAATATCGGATCCCTTCAAAGAGTAGAAGAATAAGCATAGACAATAAAGCATGTTTTATTTGTGAGAAAGAGGATCCGAATTCTGAGCTGAGATGTACAATGACAATGCAATTAGACAAAAGGCTTAACGAGTGTATTCGAAATTTGAATGATGGCAAACTGCTCGCAACACCAAGAATGTCATTCGAAATTTGAATGATGGCAAACTGCTCGCAACACTAAGGCTGTCATTGCACAGGAGTTGAAATATCATAATTCCTGTTTGACATCTCTCTACAATCGAGAAAGAAAATATTTGGCAAGAAGAGCAAATCAAGATGATGAAATAGCGTCAGAAAAGGAAGTCTTTCCTCTAGTTTTCTCAGAGCTGCTGATATATGTCATCGAGACTAAAGCGTGAATAAGATCCAAGAGCTCCCAGATTCGTATACGAATGTAAGACTAGCTTTTTTATACCCCAAAATCCAGAACTATCTTTGACAGAAATTAATTTAGTTCTCCCAAATCTTGTTTTAAAACAAGAATTTGAGTGGTGACATGAGGTGAATCTAACAGAAACCATCGATACTACCGAGGTGGATATAACGTCGCCATGAAAAGAATTCCTCAATTTAAAGTTACTGTCACTTCTTTACTGCCTCTGATCCGAGAACAAGCACATTCAGTTCCAACTATTTGCCATTGTCTAGATACGATCAAAGACGTTTCATATCTCAATCCTCACCAAGTTCCTGTCATTGCTGCAGATCAACCAATGTTTGCAAATGCTAAACTAGTTCAATGGCACTGGCCAGATCAGTATGGAGAGGACAAATTCATCCTAATGTTTGGCGGTCTCAATATTGAAATGGCAGCTTTGAAGTCAGTGGGAACTCTTCTCCAAGATAGTGACAGAACCAGGAATTACATCTACAGGAACTGCAGAATCATTTCTAGATGCATCTAGTGTAACAAGAACAAGACAGATGCACCGGATGTAGTCTCTACAAATTGCTGACAGAAGCATATAATATCCACTACGTTGAGGCTAACGGTCACTGATTTTGATGAATGGTGTTCGAGCTGAGAAAGCCCTCAGTACAAACACTGGTACATGATAATGAAAATGGAACTGACAATATCAAACAAGCTACATATGGAGACAGGCATTAAGCTGCAGAATACAAGACATTAGCCCTGCTGACTGGGGATAGAAACTAAAGGATAACATATGGGAAGTTGTATGGACAAAGTTACAAAATGTACCTCCTATTGCAGAATGTTGTCAACAACTTACAAAATGTGGCTGCAAACCTGATTGTCGAGGTCGGCGCAAGTGTTTTCGGTTAAGCATACCTTGTACTGCGCTTTGTAGCTGTAACTGTGATGGATAGGACACAACTGGCAAATATGTATATACAAATGTTAATACTTATTAAAAACACACACACCCAAATAAAATTTAAAAAAAAAACCCAAAAAAAAAAACCAGAACCAAGAAACAATTTGTTAATAAACAAAATAAATGAACGGAAAAAAAAGCACTGACAAGCTAACAAACCACTAAAATACCCCCATCCTCAGGCATGAATAGCTTCTTTATTGTGTTTGTATTATTGTAAATCTTCTAAATACGTTTTAGTGGTGTGTTGTTTCATTTAATTTAAGTCAATGTTAATAGGTTTGTTTGTCAATGAACTTTTAAATACCTTTTGTTTGACTCTTAGGCATCATAATGCTATTATCCACCATTTTGTTTTCAAAATGGCCGCCAATGAAATTTTTTGAGTGGCTAACGTGCTTTTTTCAAAGTATACAGGATTAGGACCTCATGTCCCAAATTTGGTGCTTGTATCATAAACTGAAAGATTTAAGGACTTATGAGCCGGGCTATATGTACGTTTATCACGCCTCAGACAAAATTGTTGAATATCTTGGTCACATGAAGCCGTGAAAAAACCCGTATCATGCGAGAAAAATCCGTATTGAGCGAGTAATTTATTGTATGATATAGACTCACACATATACAGTTAGTGGTCTTCGACATGATAAATTCGTTACACAGTTAGTTAGTGACCTGATACGGAAAAATACATGGTGTGAAAAGAAAACCCGTATCGGAGTCGCTTTAAAAATAGACCTGCGTATACTCGGTCCATGGAATTACCGGAAACACCGTAAACACCAGGTAATTCCCGAAAACACACACACACACACACACAAAAGTACCGAAAACACCAATGTATTATCAAAAAACACCTCTAGGATGATAGTCCATGTCTGTAAATACATATATCCAAAGTGTCATTCATATCATATTGAAGGAGAATTGAGTGAGCTATGGCTAATTCTATATCTTGTATTTCAGACTACATTTATCGGCGCCATTGGCGTCCATGTTAGCCAACCAGAATGTCGTTCCCGGCGGTTAATTCAAATTCGACATGACTATGATTAAAAGTTATATTTATTAACCCAATATCACTGTCTAGAAAGGGGGGGGGGGAGACGCAGTTAAATTTTGAATGCAAGCACTTTCACTTATGTATGTGCCGATTTGCATTTAGTCGCTTCTTTACTAAGGACCTATTCTAACCCGGATCCTTACCGTCACGGGACCCAAAAGAATTCACAAAATTGTTATCTAAAGTGTTTACTATTGATAACAAAGAATATCCTAAATCCGTCTACTACTACTACGATGTACATTTTAAAAAGAAATTTGCCCAAATATTCGCAGAAATTTATCATCATATGATACCCGTAATTCTAGCGACTACACACTTTCTAGATGCAGACTTGAATTATATAAAAAGTCCTTTATTCCCGACACAGTTAGGAAATGGAACTTGCTGAGTACAGAAATAAAGGAGATAACTTCAATTGATAAATTTGAAAAACACATTAAAATAACACCCTCAAAACCACCTTTATACTATTCATATGGCCATCGATATGTTAATATCATTCATACAAAATTAAAGACCCAAAAAAAAAACACCGTACGGTTGCTCCACGGATGACTGAATGTGGGCGGAGCTTATCCACGGTCAATGTTATTTACCTGGAATTCACCTAGCCAAGAGATCAGTTGTTGTGTATATTTTTATGATATACATAGGAAATTTCTCAGGTTATTACAAATTATGCTTAGTGTCTTGATTTGTGCAAAAAAAAAAAAATGATAATTAAAATTTCTACCTACATGCATACCGCATTTCTATTTCCCGTAAACCTTCAAACTTGGTCATATTTATGTATTGCAAATGACAGGTTTAGCCCATTTCTAAACCTTTGCTTTTTAAAACTTCTAATTAAATTGTTATATATCGTATATAAATAATTTCCTAAATATAATATTACCCGGCGTGTCCTGGGAGTTCGCGGTGTCGTGGGTGTAGTAGGTAAAATATCCATGTTTCGAGAGAATGAATAAATCCAAGTAGATCTGTGTACATGTACAACCAAATGAAGAATGGTCAAGATACCCCTCAATATGGGCTGTCTGTAGGGTTTCTGTAGCTGTAGTGTTTGCGTAATGGTGGTATCCCAAACAGAAGCTGACACGAAGTCTCCCCCCCCCCCCTCCTCTCTCTCTATCTAGGGTTTCTGTGGACGTAGTGTTTGTGTAACGATGGCATCCCAAACAGAAGCTGACACGAAGTATACACCCCCTCCTCTCTCTCTCTCTTTAGGGTTTCTGTGGACGTAGTGTTTGTGTAACGATGGTATCCCAAACAAAAGCTGACACATAGCTAGTCTACCCCCCTTTCTCTCTCTCTCTCCCTTACTCTCAATCATTGACTAAATGAATAATTATTGTCATACGTATGCAACACTATTGCCATGCCATATTATTTCATCTATATTATTGCTACAGTTTTACACATCTCTCTCTCTCTCTCTCTCTCTCTCTCTCTCTCTCTCTCTCTCTCTTTATAAACATAAAACCGTGATAAATTATAAATAGCTCAACAACTCTCTCTCTCTCTTTATAAATATAAAGCCGTGATAAATTATAAATAGAAATATCTCAGTAACTCTCTCTCTCTCTCTCTCTCTCTCTCTCTCAATATAAAGCCGTGATAAATTATAAATAGAAATATCTCAATAACTTATTTATGCTTTTTTACTGTTGTTTGATTTCTGATTGTGTAATTTATAATCCATGTGGTATCTCAAACAGAAGCATTTTTTAAACTACTGTAACAGTTTTACGCATGGGCAATATAACCATTATACATGTTGATGTGCTGCGCCAATAAAGAATTGTTCATGTTTTTATAAATATAAAGCCACAATAAATCATTGATAGAAAATATTCCAATAACTTATGTTTGTTTGGTTGTTTTTTTTTTTATCATTATTGTTTGATTTCTGATTGTTTAATCTATAATACAGGTATAAAGATGGAGAGAGAAAATACGATGATAAATTGCATTGTATAGGGGACGTTAGAAATTAAAATATTCTAGGTGCGAGTCAATGCTATCAAAACTCAGGTATACTGGGGCTTTCCTCGAGATCTGAAGACTGCCGGTCATCATTAGCCATGATTGTTATCAAAACACCTTTCTCAGGTAGCTGTAGACCACGGTCTCTGCAAATGTCAATCAATCTAAGCTCTATTGTTAAAAGTTTGATTGACCAGCGGCTTATCATTGATCGCGACACAGGTAAAATTTGGGGGCGTTAACTTAAAGTTGGGTCTTTAAGACATTCTTGCATTTTAAATAATGATCTTTATCGTAAAAACATCATTGCCTCTCCAAATTGTATATGTGGTCATATTGAAGACGCCCATCATTTCTTCTTTGCTTGCAAAAGATACACTCAAGCAAGAAATTGTTTTTTCAATGAACTGCTTCAGCTAAATGATATTGCTATTGTCGATACCCACCTTTTATTATGTTAATATTTTTAAATGATGTAAATTTTTTTATTTTCAGAGCAGTTCAGAAGTTTATTAAAAACTCTTAACAGATTTTAATCGGACCTATATATCATAATTTTAAAATATGTTTTGCATTTTATGCCTGATTATGTACTTACATGAACCTAAACATATATTGTATATTATCATAATTGTACATTATAACTAATATTATATTTTCTGTGGTACGACAATCTTTATTTGTACATGTATATAGCATAATATATTTTGTATACGGGAGAGGTTGTCTAAGTTGCTAGAACTTGTAACCAATCCTTTTGTATATTCATACAATAAAATATGTTCAAATACAAATATTTTAAAGTGATATTCGACATGATCACTGGGGGTCAAAGTGCAGTCTGCATTTTTATTTCAATCGTTGTCAACTGTATACGTAGTAGTTACCCCATATAATATTGTTGGTTCCCGAGTGTCATTATGACCACGCCCATCGGGTATCTGCACATAATCAACAATATTATATTAGGTAAGTGACTTGTACCATAGTTTACTATTATTAATTATATTTTATTATAGCTTTCGGGAGCGCTATCGCCTGTTTACAATATATGGTGCCATTTTTTTTATCTTTACATTACACTTTGTACACCATATATTTCTATATAAAATGACTTTCTATCAGCAAAAAAATGCCACGGTATGAACATTAAAATTATTTTTAAAAAAGAATTTAATGCATAGAAACGTTTGGGCTTTTGGTTTTGATATATATTTTTTTTCACATTTATTCATTTTCCGACTTCTAGTACTGGTATTTGCTTCAAAAAATTGAAATTAGATACAATTAAAATTCTAAGAACCCATATTTGTGCATTTTTCTGTTTAAAAATTTAGCAACATATTTAATTGATGATGATAGTTACTCTTAAAAATCCTATTTGATATTAATTTTTCATTGTAATACATATTTTGACTGAATTGACTGGAAATGTGTAAAGCAGATCTAAATCACCTATTCCTAATTACAATGGAAATCATACGTTAAAAAAAACCAATGCTTATGGTACACATTTCTTGGAGCTGCTTTTATCAAATTGAAATTACTGGCATGTGATTGTTGTTGTTTATGACCCTTCTTTTGAAATAAAGTGAGAAATTGAATATTGGAATCGTTATTCTATGGAGCGCCAAATTAACATAAACTCAAATAATTGAAGATATCTTCAATTATTTGAAGATATCATCAATTCAATTATTGCTCTCTTTAATTGAATTAATGCGCGCATTAAATCAATTATTGCTCTCATCAAATGAATTAATGCGCGCTTCAATTCAATTATTGAGTTAATGCGTGCATCAATTGAATTAATGAGAACAATAATTGATTTAATGCGCGCATTAATTCAATTATTGATCTCTTCAATTCATTTGATGAGAGCATCAATTTAGTAGAAATATTGCTCGCAATAATTAATTTAGAGCTCGGTATAAATAATTTGATGATCTCTTTAATTCAATTGAAGATATCTTTAAATCATTTACAATGCTTTTGTATAAGGAATTAATGCGCGCATCAATTCTTTTAAAGAGAGCAACAATTCAATTAAAGATATAATTAATTCAATTGTGGATATGTTGAATTGAAGATATCTTTAATTATATAGTTGCTCTCTCTAAAAGAATTATTGCTCTCTTCAAATGAATTAAAGATATCATTAATTCAATTGAAGAAAGCAATAATTGAATTAATGCGCGCATTAAATCAATTATTGCTCTCATCAAATGAATTAATGCGCGCATCAATTCAATTACTGCTCCCATCAATTGATTTAATGCGCGCATTATATCAATTATTGCTCTCTTCAATTGAATTGTAGCGCGCATCAATTCAATTGTTGATATCATTAATTCATTTGAAGAGATCATTAATTCAATTAAAGCGCGCATCAAATCAGCTGAAGAATTAATGCTCTCATCAATTCAATTAATGCGCGCAATAATTCAGAATTGAAGATATCATTAATTATTTGAAGAGATCTTTAATTCAATTGTTGCGCGCATCAAATGAATTGATGATATCTTCAAATAATTGAAGATATCTTCAATTATTTGAGTTTATGTTAATTTGGCGCTCCATATTATTCTGACTTTTATTACAAGACACAGAAATACAGAATTGATATGTACAAAGAAGTTGCTATACATTAATGATCTTATATGTGATGAAAATTATCCATAAATTATATATAACCAATTTTTAAAAAAAAACCTCCCAGAGCTTCAATTTGAATTAACCGCCGGGAACGACATTCTGGTTGGCTAACATGGACGCCAATGGCGCTGATAAATGCAGTCTGAAATACAAGATATAAAATTAGCCATAGTTCATTCAATTCTCTTCAATATGAATGACACTTTGGACATATGTATTTACAGACATGAACAATCATCCTAGAGGTGTTTTCTGATAATACATTGGTGTTTTCGGTACTTTTTTTTGGTGTTTTCGGGAATTACCTGGTGTTTACGGGACCCCGTATACTGATTACTAGTATATTTGTTTTGATGCTTATAAAAATTATTTTCTCTATTATTTTTTTAATTTTTTTTTTTATTATTATTAATTTTTTTTTATATATATAAAAGAGAGATATATCATGCTGGCATATACATGTAACATGGCAGTGCAATGTTTAATGTATTTATAATCAATATGTATATTGAAAAATGTATCATATTTTAGAATTAGCATTTGTGCATGTTGCTTTTAGAGTCAAAGTGTACAGGGTACAATTTATCCTGTAAATTTATAGGCTTTATCAAGTGTAATACGTCCATGATTCATTAATAATGGGACTGAATGAAGTCGCACCAATCGTGTATCAATTTTTAGGCTTTATCTAGTGTAATACGTCCATGATTCATTAATAATGGGACTGAATGAAGTCGCACCAATCGTGTATCAATTTTTAGGCTTTATCTAGTGTAATACGTCCATGATTCATTAATAATGGGACTGAATGAAGTCGCACCAATCGTGTATCAATTTTTAGGCTTTATCTAGTGTAATACGTCCATGATTCATTAATAATGGGACTGAATGAAGTCGCACCAATCGTATATCAATTTTTAGGCTTTATCTAGTGTAATACGTCCATGATTCATTAATAATGGGACTGAATGAAGTCGCACCAATCGTGTATCAATTTTTACATAGGAATTTTATTCAATTTTTGTTTGTTTGTTGATTTTTTTTAAAAAACAAAACACCCCATCTTCTCAAGAACCACAAGGGCATAACATATCAAAATGTGCAAGTATCCTGTGGTGTAGATTCACATTGTTCACACCATCATCCTGTGGTGTAGATTCACGTTATTCGCCCCATCATCCTGTGGTGTAGATTCACGTTATTCACATCATCGCCCCATCATCCTGTGGTGTAGATTCACGTTATTCACATCATCGCCCCATCATCCTGTGGTGTAGATTCACGTTATTCGCCCCATCATCCTGTGGTGTAGATTCACATTATTCGTCCCATCATCCTGTGGTGTAGATTCACGTTATTCGCCCCCATCATCCTGTGGTGTAGGTTCACGTTATTCGCCCCATCATCCTGTGGTGTAGATTCACGTTATTCGCCCCATCATCCTGTGGTGTAGATTCACGTTATTCACATCATCGCCCCATCATCCTGTGGTGTAGATTCACGTTATTCGCCCCATCATCCTGTGGTGTAGATTCACATTGTTCACACCATCATCCTGTGGTGTAGATTCACATTATTCGCCCCATCATCCTGTGGTGTAGATTCACGTTATTCGCCCCATCATCCTGTGGTGTAGATTCACGTTATTCGCCCCCATCATCCTGTGGTGTAGGTTCACGTTATTCGCCCCATCATCCTGTGGTGTAGATTCACGTTATTCGCCCCATCATCCTGTGGTGTAGATTCACGTTATTCGCCCCATCATCCTGTGGTGTAGATTCACATTATTCGCCCCATCATCCTGTGGTGTAGGTTCACATTATTCGCCCCATCATCCTGAGGTGTAGATTCACGTTATTCGCCCCATCATCCTGTGGTGTAGATTCACGTTATTCGCCCCCATCATCCTGTGGTGTAGATTCACATTATTCGCCCCATCATCCTGTGGTGTAGATTCATGTTGTTAACACCGTCACCCCTGGGGTCTTGGCGGGGATTTTAATTTATATGACAATTTTATTAAATGTTCTTGAGAATCTGCAAGGACTTCCTTCAGTCTAGCATGGCATGGCTCCTAGGGTCTGAGCGGGCCAAGTGTTGTGGTTTAACAAAGGAACATCGTCGGTAGCAAGTAGTAGCTAGCTAACAGATAATCTAATAAGGTTACCACGGAGCAACACAACACCCGCGGGTATAAAAGGGACGCGAGGAGACAGAGTTTTCCAGTGGTCAGCTGGAAATCTTTCACTTGTCCTTTAAACATGTTGGGAGAAAGGCTACTCCCCAACTGAAGGAGGTGGACATTTCCAGACCGTTAGTCTGTTATATCCCGATACATGTACATATTGAGTCGGAAATCTATCGCAGGGTATTCTACTTGACATTGATGAAGCGACCTCTGGCATTTTATAGATCTGGCTGTGCTAGAACACGAGGTCAAAGGGTCCAGGAAGAAGATCCTGTTTAGATTTAGAATAATCTCCCATCAAAATATAGACGTGGAGTAATGTCACCCATGATATACTTAGTTGTGGTGGAGAATCCAGGTACTGATAGAGTAAAACCACACATGATATACTTAGTTGTGGTGGAGAATCCAGGTACTGATAGAGTAAAATCACACATGATATACTTAGTTGTGGTGGAGAATCCAGGTACTGATAGAGTAAAATCACACATGATACACTTAGTTGTGGTAGAGAATCCAGGTACTGATAGAGTAAAATCACACATGATATACTTAGTTGTGGTGGAGAATCCAGGTACTGATAGAGTAAAATCACACATGATACACTTGGTTGTGGTGGAGAATCCAGGTACTGATAGAGTAAAATCACACATGATATACTTAGTTGTGGTGGAGAATCCAGGTACTGATAGAGTAAAATCACACATGATATACTTAGTTGTGGTGGAGAATCCAGGTACTGATAGAGTAAAACCACACATGATATACTTAGTTGTGGTGGAGAATCCAGGTACTGATAGAGTAAAATCACACATGATATACTTAGTTGTGGTGGAGAATCCAGGTACTGATAGAGTAAAATCACACATGATATACTTGGTTGTGGTGGAGAATCCAGGTACTGATAGAGTAAAATCACACATGATACACTTGGTTGTGGTGGAGAATCCAGGTACTGATAGAGTAAAATCACACATGATATACTTAGTTGTGGTGGAGAATCCAGGTACTGATAGAGTAAAATCACACATGATATATTTAGTTGTGGTGGAGAATCCAGGTACTGATAGAGTAAAATCACACATGATATACTTAGTTGTGGTGGAGAATCCAGGTACTGATAGAGTAAAACCACACATGATACACACCAACCAACATATTGTTAGTAAATGTTGCATTGTGTGTGTTTTCAAATTTCCTCACACATGTTACATTAGGTGTTTGATGATCATGAGATAATCAACCAAGTGAAAATTAAATTGAAACTCTCAGTAGTATAATTTGTGAGTCAGACAAACATATTCACATCCATGAAATTCTGAAAGGTGGTACTAAAGATAAGTGTTTGTGAACACCCCTTCTGGATCCTCAAACTTTTTATTCTAAACTTAAGCCAAAGTCTTTTGACATTTTCACGGCGATAGAATTTTCATCATTTCAAAGTGTTTCCAAAAAGCGTAGTCGCGGGATGTATGGTGACAGAGTTTCATTTATATGTATACATAGTGTGATGTAAGCCCTATCTGGTGGGGTTCAGGGAGTGAAGCTCTTGGAATCTGTTATAGGATTCAGGGAACGAACCTCTTGGAATCTGTTAAGGGGTTCAGGGAGTAAACCTCTTGGAAGATGTCATTGGAGTCCATGCATGGAGTGAACCTATCAAAACCTGCTGTGGGGATCCAGGGAGGGAAGACCTCGGAAGCTGTCGTGTGGGTTCAGGGAGTTCTAACTAGAACTACAAAGGATCTCTTAAAATAAGTTTCCTACTTTAAAAATATTGACAGAAAATAGTAATAACATCTCTGAAGAGTCTAAAACAGGGTGCAGGTTACAGACCCAATAAGCATGATTTATTGATCCCCCTACCGATACATATTTCATCATTTTACGGTCGCAGCGAGTACATGTAGCTCAGTGGTTGAGCGTTCGCTTCGTAATCGGGAGGTCGTAGGTTGGAGCCCCGCTTGTGCCAAACCCAAGACATTAAATAGGTAGTAAATTGTTCCTTCACCCAACGCTCGGCATTCAGAGTGAGAGTCACGGGTCTTTCGGACATGACCAGTCCCGTGTTGCGACAGGCGTTGGCACGATAAAGAACCCTCAATGCTACGACCAGTGAGCGCTAAGTATATATCCAAATTTGTGGTATTTCATTTACAGCTGGTGACGTCTCAATATGAGTGAAAAATTCTCAACGGGACACAAAACTATCAATCAATCAATTTTATAGTGTTGTCAATACATGTACTATAGTCGCTCTGTGGGTTACTTATTCCGACATTTTATCTCTTACAAACAAAATGATAGTGAACATGGGTTCTTCCGCAAGGCGTGTGTTGTATATAGAAACTGGTATAATGCTTCCTATGAGAAACTGGTATAATGCTTCCTATGAGAAACTGGTATAATGCTTCCTATGAGAAACTGGTATAATTCTTCCTATGAGAAACTGGTATAATTCTTCCTATGATAATGAAGTTACATACCTTGATAAGTCATCGCATATGTATCTGTTTGCATAATATTAATATCTACCGTGTTAAAAGTACTTTTCTTTACTTAAAAAATAAATTGCATAAAACTTATCGATTAATCTACCTAACGCCGTTTCATGAACGGCAGTGCGCCACCATGGTGCCCTTCAGACCGGTCGCGGTAAAGCGTTCGTATCTTAACCGGGAGGTCGTGAGTTCGAGACCCGCTCATGCCAGGGCCTCGTCAAACCTAAGATATTTATGGCAAGCCTTTTTACTATTTATTCGAGAAATAAGATATCTCTTTAGATTAAAGAGATATCTCTTTAAAATAAAAGATATCTCTTAATCTTAAAGGGACTGATTCACGATTTTACCCAAAATTTTCTTTTTCATTTTTAATGATCAAAATCTACCGTCTGATGTGTTTGAAAGATTTCAAATGAAAATTAAGGTTAATCATCATCACAGAAGCTCATTTTAGAGAGTTTACTATTTGTTTTGTAAACAAAGATTGCGGTATGCTATTGTTTACGAAATTTTCAAAAGAAATGGATATCGATCTAAGTTTATTATATCTTTCACATTTCAAGCATTTTGGGGGTAAAATGTGCCATCTAAAAGTTAAAATTTGTGACAATGCAAAATTAAGATGAATTATATTACAAAATCAATAATTCACTTGTTTGTTTGTTTACATAAAAATACTCGAGTCTTTGTTTACATAACACCTATCTAAGGCTAAAATATTGCTTTCATTCTTGCATTCAGAAGGTCAAAATTTTGGCTGTCAACATTACATGAGTTATATTTTTAATGTTTAACATCAAAAATGAAAAATATTTTTATCAAAAATCGTGAACCAGTCCCTTTAAGAGATATCTCTCTAAATAAGAGATATCTCTTTCACTTAGAGAGATATCTCTTTCACTTAAAGAGATATCTCTTTACTTTTAGAGATATCTCATACACTTAAAGAGATATCTCTTTCAATTTAAGAGATATCTCTTTCACTTTGAGAGATATCTCTTATACTTTAAGAGATATCTCTTTCACTTAGAAAGATATCTCTTTCACTTAAAGAGATATTTCTTTTACTTTGAGAGATATCTCCTTCACTTAAAGAGATATTTCTCTAAGAATTCCTAGAGAGATATCTCTCAAAGTATAAGAGATATATTTTTAATCGTTGAAAAAGAGATATCTCTCAAAGAGAAAGAGATATCTCTTTCCAATATTTTTATTAGTTTGAATACTTAAGTAATTCTCCCTAAAACGGAAGCCCGCCAAAACAAATCTTACAATGATGGCTGGGGTGTTGCTAAAACGCGGAACGGAAAATATATTATGCAATAATGTTATGAGGAGGTCAACATTTTGCAAAATCAAAGAGCTTATTTTGAATAAGGAATGCAGAAATTACAGAGAGAACAGGAAGTCATCCTCAGAATCCACCATTTCATATTGATACCTCATACTAATGCATTATTATGTATTTTTACACGGTGTGTTTTGTGGATGAATGTATCAACAGACGCTTGCTTAATATTTTATATAGTAAGTTTTAATAAAAATATTAAGCAAGCGCCTGTTGGCACCATCTTTTCCCCCGGCTTTGTCACCCCCCCCCCCCCCCCCTAAGATTTTGACAGTATTATGTTTCACAAATGAAGAAAAAATAAATAAGGTAACATACTGAAAAAGACTTGAATTATAATTCAACCTCTTTCAGATTATATTACTTTATTCTGGCTGGTATGGTAAGAAAAGATTTTATGAGCCTATCCAATGAATAAAAGGTACACCCCCTCCCCCCCGAAAACAACATTGTAAAAGATAAAATAATTTTTTGAACAATTTTCCCCAAACATAGCCTTTTTAAATCGAACGTGCTTTTAATCGAATTACATATGTTTATAAGATAACTGAATTTGAATTTAGTTCTACACCTGGTACAATATACATTCATGTATCACATCAAATTTTAAAGCGAGCGAGTCCGGTGAAGAAAAGTTTTTCCTCATTTGGGATGAATCTATGTGAAAGTTCGTACTTTTACCGATATCCTGCGGAGTAGTGTTGAAACTGAAAAGATACAACAGGAAAGAAAGATTGAAACAAAACCAATGTTAACCAGGGTGAAGTTTACGACCAGTAGTAAGAGGAATTAACAGATTTATTTCATAATATATGAATAGCTAAAAAGCTAACACAGAATTTATGCTTGAATGGAATTAAAAGTCATCTCATTATTAATCCAAATGTTAAGCTATACAAGTATTTAGTTTAAAAATTAACTGCCAGAAGTCCTCCCTATTTAGGATTGGAGAGCTCCGGTTACTAAGTTTCCTGTTAGTTAAAAAATGATAAATCAAACAAAAGATGTTTAACTTGTTGACTAAATAGGATGGATCATGAATTATTATTGTGTTATACATATCACACTCCTTGTTGTAAGTACACACTTACACGGTATTATGTGTAAATACGTGTACATGTGTGTTAATGACGTTTTGCCACCGGGGGGGGGGGGGTTGGGTTATAAACCACGTGTGTTCTTTTCATTCTCTACCCATAGGTGTCACTGCTCGCTAACACCTCTGTCATTGCCGAAATTTCGAAATTCTTGTAAAATGCCTTGTAAATTCTTATGCTAGCGTTTAAGTAAATTCGATTAATCAATTTCTGATGCAAAATTTTAAGATAAAGTTGTTTTATCGCTTGTAAACAATTCCCAAATTGTTGATTTTAATCAAAATGAACCCCCCCCCCCCTCCGATTTTTACCGTTATCTTATCTACATTAATCATTCTAATTCTTAAATTCCGTTTCGTTTTCCGTTCCGCGTTTTAGCAACACCCTGATGGCTGCAATCCCGTGGAAAGATTTTGCCTTTTACCGCATGTGAAATGTATACATTTAAAGGTAACAAAAAACAAAGACAATAAATTGATGAAATATGCGAGCTAGACTATATTTCGCCTTTCGGCAACTTAACAATGTTACGTACCCCAACCACCTCTTCAACCTTTCCCGCCATTTGTACACTAGAAGTATTTTGCTTGATTAAAAAATAAGGTTACATCATTTCAATGACAATGCAACAGGGAGAAGTCATTATGATCACCGGGAGGAAAAATCTAAAGAGATATCTCTTTAGATTAAAGAGATATCTCTTTTTGAAAATTTAAAGAGATATCTCTCTAACTTAAAGATATATCTCTTTTTACATTGATAGAGAGATATCTCTTTATGCTAGAGAGATATCTCTTTCTCTTTGAAAGATATCTCTTTAGCTTTGAGAGATATCTCTCAAAGAGAAAGAGATATCTCCCAAGCGTAAAAAGATATCTCTCTAACTTACAGAGATATCTCTTTAACTATAAGAGATATCTCTCTTATTTAAAGAGATATCTTATTTTACGAATAAATAGTAAAAGGGCTTGCCATAGATATTAACATAGACAGTGATTGCTCCTTCGCCAAACGCTCGGCATTTAGAAGTGAGAATCACGGATCTTTCGGACATAACCGGTCTCGTGTTGCGGCAGGCGTTGGCATGATAAAGAACCCTCATTGTTACAGCCTTGAGCGCTAACTAAGCATGTCTAAATTTGTGGTACTTCACCTACAGCTGGTGAAGTCTAAAAACTTCGATGGGATGTAAAACAAATAAACAAAATGACAGTATTAGTACAAAGCAAATTATTTTTAATGACTGCTAAAGTCAACATCGAAATCATTCTTATGCAAGACTCCTAATGCAACTCAGTTATCATCCTCATTTTGGTCAAATGGCTAGTCCACTGTAAGCATCAAGTTTTGCCACCATTTTCATTCTTCTTTTAAATACAAAGGAAAGACCCCCCCCCCCCCCAATTTTTCTTCTAGAACACATCCGGCGCAGGCTTAAACAAACTTCATATATTTATCTTTCCAGTGTAGGCCTAAACATGTCATAGAAAATCTCTGTTCAAGCTGTGCTCTAATTAAGTTTTGAACGAATAACGTTCACAAATATCCCGCTTTTTCACTTGAAATGACTAAATACCCAAAACAACTTATGAAAACGGTCTTTTATATGAAATAAAAGAAGCCTTAAGAGTCCAAAACTCTTTTTGTATCTTTTATTTTTGCAAAATTCACAAATCTTTACTTAAAAACTCATAGAAAAACCATTGCTCAAAATTTGAAATCCCTCAAAACGGTCTTTTTATCGGTGCATCTCCTGTATTACACTGTAATTTAAATTGTTGTTTGATCAAATCCCACTTAAACATTGCAAAATCCTACTTCATTTGATGCCTCCAAAATCTTGGGTAGCCTATAAAATGCCTAAAGTTAACCAACTTTAATGATTCAATGCAAAAATAAATATACACTTAGAAAAGGGGAGATGGAGTGAAAAAAAACCTGTGAATTCAGTTCATTCTTGTAGAAATAGTGCATTATTGAACAATCCAATGCATCAGGGCCTATACCACAAGAAATCAGTTCATGGAGGAGCTAAATCTACTGATTTGTTAGGTTAGGTTCTCAATAGGAAAACACAACTACTACAATGTGATATAAACTTTATTTACAAAATCACATTCATAACAATTTTACCAGATAATTCAAAACTTTCCCATGCATAAATCTCTTCAGTTTTTATACATTAACATATTGAATGTGTAAAAAAAAATCACTTTGATAAAAAATCCTAAATACTAAATATTCAAAACATACTGGATTTCATGTGCTGTGTATTTGTCATATTTTTTGCAATTTAATACTGTTTTAAAAAAACTTACTACCAAAACAAACAAACGACCCCACCCCCCCCAAAAAAAAACCAACACCAAAACACACACAGCTAGAGAAATAAATTAATCTTAGAAAAACCAAAGAAAACATAAAAGAACCAAACAAACATTAACTTTAAAAATAAAATTCAAACCTGGATAGTAACTACTGATGGCACTATCAACTGTTCAGATAAATAATCTGCAAAGCACCAATTTTCAACACCCCATGTCTCAATACATCTTCTTTACCACAGAGTTTAAAGAAGGGGAAATCTGAACTAAACTACATATGTTTGACAAGAAGCTCATGGACCACAATGCTCACCTGAATCACTCAGAAATATGGGGCCCTTGTCAAAGACTCCAAACCGAGTTGCAGTAATGGTGTGACGGAACTACATTGTACATGAATTGGTCACTCTTCGGATTTTTTTAATAATTTTTTTCTATCTGTTTTTTTTGTAAGATAAAACTTGTTAACTCTATTGTAGCCTCACTCTGAACCTAAAGACAAAGGTTTGAAGAAACCTGAATCTATACACTACATCAAGATGTATGCACACTGATTTGACAAATTATAGTCTGGGTCTTTATTAAATCCACCAACATCCAGATGTAAAATTTGCATCCCATGGCCCAAGTCTCAGAACTAGATTTTCAATGATTTTATGAAGATACAAGTGACATTCTTGTAAAGTTTGGTTCCAATTGGCCTCAAGTTTAAGAAGACAGAATTACTGAAGAAAGAATAAAAGTTTACAAAAGCCCACAACATGCAACACTATGTAAATAGCTATTTGACATTAATATTAACTCACAAAGAGCTGGCAGAAACACTTAAATCAGTACAGTTCAACAACACTGATGGGAAATAAAAATGAAAAATCCAGAAAAAAATTGGGTTCACAATAATGACTATTACATGTAGCACCAATACAAAAATTAAATCACAACATTGTGTTTACTATATTATACATAAATCAGATATATTCTTCATATAACAAACAACCACAATACAATTAATGTTTTGACAATATGGGAAGTTTTTTGACAAGTCAGTGAAAAGATTTTTAAGCCAGAAGACAAACATATCCCCAAGATGCTGTGAAAACAACAGCCATGATGCATACATCAATTTAATACTCGAGTTCTCTGAAAATCAATATATAGGGACCTAAGACATAAAAATAATCAAAAATAAAATTACATTTAAAAAATGTACAAAATGTATATAGGATCCACAATTCTTAATTTTGTATAATATAATAAACCACAAGGTAAAATAACCCACACTATAATGATTATCTATGCTCCAGTTCAAAAATGAGGACAACCAAGATTAAAATCAATATATAGGCTGGTTTCAAAATATAACCAAAATCGGGCTTGTTTTTTGGGGGGGTGGGGGAGAGGAGGTGTCCTTCTTTTTTCATTTCATCACTGTTAGACTATCAAATTACAGAAGCCACCTAATCAGTCAGCCCTTGAATGTCTTAATTTACAGGTTTTAAGAAATTCAAAAGTTTGCAGTCCAGTGTTTTTCATACATATGAAGTTACTCCTTATTCAGGCTATTCCCCCTCACAGAAGTTGTCACAAATTCCCAAAACGGTGCCAAAATTTTCCAAGGAGAATAAATGAATAAAGCTTTATCTCAACTCATGAAAATAGGATCTTCAAAAGAAAAATATTGGACAATAACAGGATGTTTTCCTCATTTAATCAAGTGTTTTTAGAACTTTGAATAATGTCAACTTAATGATGTGCATGCAGGTCTTGTTGCATAACGAATTTGAAGCATTATGTGACAAGCTCGCAAAACAAAGCTATGGTTATGAAAATCTATAGTTACCGGTATATTACATGTGTGTAATTTTTCAAACATGAACATGATGAAAGAATTCAACATTAAAAAATTCCCCAAATCCAAAAGTGTTTAATATGATTTTTCCAAAAACAATAGGGCATAGTGTAGCTTTTAAAATTTGAGTGAAAAATATTTCTGTCCTACACAACCAATATGGACACAGGAAGTAAAGCTTATAGATTCAGTTTTATCCTTTTAGTATGTAAGCATGAATAAAATAAATTAAGAACTGAGAGATTCTTACAAACAAAATACTCAATATACATGATCCTCATCCACGTACTTCAAGTTGAATATCACGTCCTCCTCTGTATAATATGTATACAAATCACACATCTTACAAATATAAATTGCAGCTGAAAAATGAATCATAACCTTTCTTTATTATCACTAACAGATAAAATTTAAATATTTTGTTATGCGTTTCCTAAAAATTGATTTTCTTGATTTGGCCATATTTTGGTGACAAACTCAGTTCTGATGCCATGAGTCATATATAACAACCCTAGTTTGGTCACCACAAGGTCATTCAAATATACATTTTAAATATACTTTTTCAAAGCCATTATTACATGTCAAGTCCACCTTGTGCCACTTCTTGTTATTGATGTCAAGAACTATTGACTACTTTCTGTTGAACATGTCAATCAGTATTCATGTTTATTACAGGAAAAAAAATATTTAAAAAAATAACCCACTTTGTGAAAAACATTGGCTTTTCTAAAAATGACATACTGGGATATCCGTAAAAGATAAATGTGTTATAAAAACATGAATCTTACTCACAAAGTTGCCCAAAATTTTCAAAAAGAAAACCAGTACAAAATTCTGTCCCTTTTTGTTAAATTATCAAAGTTTCAAAACCCTAGGGAAAATATCACAGACATCTTTCTATGATTAACAAATATCAACTTGGGCATGAATTACATATTCTCTTTCCTATTAAGTAAACATTCTTAAAAAATTGAAAGATATTTTATGGGACCAAATTAGACACTTGCCATATAAGGCTCTCTGTCTTTTATAACAAAACGATTGCCACATATTTTGATTATAAACTGTTTACGACACATAACCATACACAGGTCTAAGGTCTGTAAGACTTGAACTTCAGTGAAAGACTATTGATGCAGAACCTCTGTCCTGTGGGTGCCGGCCCGTCACTGAAAACATGGCCCAGATGTGCGTCACACTGTTAAGAAAAACTGCTAATATGAACAATAATGAATGTGAGATTGTAAAACAAAATGACCATGGGCCACAACACCAACCTGAGTCACCTTGCTCATACATAGATCATCTTTAATCTCGAATACTTTAAAATGTGAAAACCCTATTATTTCGTTCAGTGACCTTGGGGTAAAGTGATGACAAACTATCTTCTGAAAGCAACATTTGTGCCAAGTATAATAATAGCAGACAGAGTATAATGATAGTGGACAGAGTAAAATGATAGTGGACAGAGTATAGTGATAGTGGACAGAGTTTAATGATAGCAGACAGAGTATAATGATAGTGGACAGAGTATAATGATAGTGGACAGAGTTTAATGATAGCAGACAGAGTATAATGATAGCAGACAGAGTATAATGATAGTGGACAGAGTTTAATGATAGCAGACAGAGTATAATGATAGTGGACAGAGTATAATGATAGTGGACAGAGTTTAATGATAGCAGACAGAGTATAATGATAGCAGACAGAGTATAATGATAGCGGACAGAGTATAATGATAGTGGACAGACAAGTATAATGATAGTGGACAGAGTATAATGATAGTGGACAGACAAGTATAATGATAGTGGACAGAGTATAATGATAGTGGACAGAGTATAATGATAGTGGACAGACAAGTATAATGATAATGGACAGAGTATAATGATAGTGGACAGAGTATAATGATAGTGGACAGAGTATAATGATAGTGGACAGAGTATAATGATAGTGGACAGAGTATAATGATAGTGGACAGACAAGTATAATGATAGTGGACAGACAAGTATAATGATAGTGGACAGAGTATAATGATAGTGGACAGAGTATAATGATAGTGGACAGAGTATAATGATAGTGGACAGACAAGTATAATGATAGTGGACAGAGTTTAATGATAGTGGACAGAGTTTAATGATAGCAGACAGAGTATAATGATAGTGGACAGAGTATAATGATAGTGGACAGAGTATAATGATAGCAGACAGAGTATAATGATAATGGACAAAGTATAATGATAGTGGACAGACAAGTATAATGATAGTGGACAGAGAATAATGATAGTGGACAGAGTATAATGATAGTGGACAGAGTATAATGATAGTGGACAGACAAGTATAATGATAGTGGACAGAGTATAATGATAGTGGACAGAGTATAATGATAGTGGACAGAGTATAATGATAGCAGACAGAGTATAATGATAGTGGACAGAGTTTAATGATAACGGACAGACAAGTATAATGATAATGGACAGAGTATAATGATAGCAGACAGAGTTTAATGATAGCGGATAGAGTATAATGATAGTGGACAGACAAGAATACTGATGGTGGACAGACAAGGTAATCCCTACAGGTATAATCGTAAAGATTGATGATGTAAAGTTTCGTAAAGTTTCAGTGGTGGAGCTCAAATAGTACTTGAAATATTGCAAAGAAAACTGAAATATCAAGGCCCAAACATCTGGACACTATTTGATATCATAAACCAAGTTTTACCCACCCACGCACCCCCATCCCCATTTTTAATGCACCATCACTATGTAAATGATTAGGCATTAAGGTATAGAAATCCTGTGGGGATCCGGGTTAGAAAAATAATAGGTCCTTGTCGTAAGAGTCACTAAATGGGACGGTCTTTCGGATGAGGCTGCAAAAACTGAGGCCCCATGTCACACAATAAAGATCTCTCCCTGCTCAAAGGCCATAAGCGCTGAGCATAGATCTAAATTTTGAAGCACTTCACCGGCAATGATTATGTCTCCATATGAGTGAAAAATTCTTGAGTGGATCATTAAACAATATACAACCAACTATTGAAAAATCATCATCAAACTACACATGCATATACAAATATCCCCCGATTTTTATATCTTGACCTTCTATATAACCTTGATCTCATATTGCTAGATACCTAGTTGCAATAATGTAGCCCTCTCAAGGCTTTTTGGGGGGGGGGGGGGGGGGAGGAGACAGGGTTAAAGACGAGTGTCAGTTGAGTCGATGGCTTAGGTCCGATACAAACATGCTCTGAAAATTTCCCTTAAATGTCAAGTAACGTTAAGCTACTGAAAAAAATTTTACAAAGAAAAACCTTCATTCGTAAACTAGCAAATAGTTTTAAATTTCTTCTCTGGAGTTCATTAAACAATTAGCAATGCATTATATTGACATTTCTACACAGTAGGGGTGTGTATTGCTCAAGATTTTCCGATATGATACGATATTTTCTTATGCGATATCCAATATATTGGATTTACAATGTAGTTAAGCATTTTCTGAAGTAAAATATCAAAATAATAAAAAAAAAAATGAAGTAGTTTAATATTTTTTATTTCATAACAAAACAATGACAATTAAAGTCTGAGGAAACACCAATGTCACAATGTAAAAGCGGGTATTAAACAATCTCTCACCAGAGGGCGTTACGCTACGACCCAGTGAGTAGCGCGCCCTCTGGTGAGAGAATGGTCTGAGGAATCGTGTTCCTGTTAGAAGCCGTTTTTAAATTATAAACTTCAATCCCGACTATCAAAAGGGCTATTTTTAAACCCAACATTATATCGTATCGTATCATCGAAACACCGTATTGTATATCGCTGGACAGGCGGATACCGGTGCATTTCGATATATCGATATATTGATTCACCCCTACTACACAGTGAATGAAAAATTTACACAAATGACCTGCTCTCTCAAATCATGAATAACATTTAATTGTTTCCACCCAATTAAGACTGTGTGCATGCTAAACTTACATTTTTACATATAACCTCTGTGCGAACCATTCCAATACTGTTGTCAGGACGACGCAAAATGTTGGAAGTCAATTCATTTCCATCTACACTTCCGTACGCCTCGGTGAAAGAAGGCCAACCACAATGTGAGTCGAACTTTGCGTTAGAACTGTCCATAAATGATCAACATATACATTTTGTTTTTACTGACAGGTTCTAATTACATGTAGTTGAAATGTGTTATAACAAAATGATACATTTCGCATGGATCACATGAAAAGGAATACTTAATGCTAAAGCTCTTTTCCTTACCTAAAAAGCTCCACATCACAACAGATGCAGTGATAAGTGCCTTTCTCAAAATGATTCAAATAATTTCCACTGAAAGGCTGCAACAAAACAAAACATCATTAAAATGAAATTTTTAAAATTCTTAAGAGAATATAAACTAACTCCAATAATGAGTACAGCATGGGCTAGTGACCTCTTTTGAAACAACTGATGTATTTGTAAATAGAGGAAATTTGAGAGTGGACAGTTGTAGGGCTGAAACGATTCACCGAATTATCAATACTGTTCAGTATAAACGCTCGATTCATTGCCTAGATTTTCGGTTCGATACGTTTATTACAAACGAGTTAAGTAAAATACATCAGGCTCACCCTGCACTTATTATTTTTACCTGCTTGAGGGACAAAATAACATAGAATAACATTCAGACAGTAGTTTGCTTGGAGTCTGACGAAAATAATAATGAACTTTATCAGTTTAAACTACAGAGCCAACAGGCATTTTACCATTTGGCAATTTGGAAACATTTTGCTTTTAAAATTATGATTGTGAATCTTGGTGATTAAATTGTTCTTCTGTAAATTGTATCGTATTGAAAGTGTTGAATAGTGGCATAAGTATTGCGATATGTATCGTATCGTGAAGGGGGTGTATTGTTTCAGTCCTAGACAGTTGTATGTTAATCAAAGAAACATTTAGAATCTTCCAAAACTCCTATTCAGCATTGAAAGATGTGACACCACTATCTACAAGATACAAGATATTTTATTGACCAATCAAGGGCCCTGGAAGGAATAGTTGACAAAAGAAGTATATTTTAAACATTATTTCTATAGGAACTCAACAATATTGCTCACAACATAATCATAATCAGGCATCATTGTCTCTATTGTTGATGATGAAATGTCATTATATATATATGGTAGATGTTAATAAATGTAGTGTGTATATCTTTATGTTACTTTTAAAGTCGTAGTACACGTGTATATATATGCATGCAAATAAAATGCTGACATATAAGACTTCTTCTAAGATCTGCCATCTTCAGCTCGAATATTTTTCGTGGCATCAAATTTTGCCCGTGTTTTGTGCAGCTGCTACACTCACACCAACAGTAGCACCGGGGTATCAACAATGGACATATCAGATAAAATTACAATCCAAATTTTGTTGGTGTAAATGTACAGAAACACTGCATCTTACTTCTTCAGTCTTTCTCTCTCTGGTAACAGCATACTGTTCCGCTGTGAGACGTTTCTCCCACTCGGCATCTGGAACTGTTCTAGGATTATCTGGGTCAACTTCCGTTGTGTAAACTGTTAAAATACATTTATTCAATTCTTTATAGGGACTGAAGCACAGGTATCTACGTGCTGTTAGCCATGTAAAATAAAATACTTGTATTGTATACTGTGTTAAATGGTATTATAATTGCAACATTCCTTTGTTTCTAGGGTGTAAAGAGTTTCTGATATATAAACAAATTTCTTTTATAGACAAAAGATTAAGAGGATTCAGTAAACTAGATACAGGAGTATTATATGATGTTTTTGAAAACTTTTTTCTTAGAAAAGACAATCAAGTAAAAAATGTTCATCATCAACACTGATCTTACAATGGTAACAAAATCTATTTTCTCTAGGAATGACAGGATAACAATATTGACCTGTTTCTATATTTAACTGATAGGCACTTAATATTCTTACTTTTGTAAGATAAGAGAGTAAGTTAATGACAGCAGAACTTCATTTTAGTCTTTACTAATTTTTATCTAGAATACTGCGTCAAATTCTTGTTACATCCAATAAATGCTCCTACTGGAACCAAATACTAATGCTGCATAGAGTATATGACCATAAGCGAGTCATCATTTTATTTTTTCATAAACCTATTTCAATAAAAACTTGTGATGTCATTTTTGTCCTATCTCCATAATTTAAATTATTTACTTGATTATGCACAATTGTCAATTTCCCCCCTATGATGCTATATAGCAAACTTATACAATGATCACAAATCTGTGTCCTAAAATTTCACTTCAGCATTTGGCATGTGATTGTTGGTGACATTATAAATTATTTAGATCTATATAAAATACAAATTGCATTGCAGTAAGTTTTGTTTTCTCAATTAAAAAAAGCATTTTCCCATGAAATATACAGTTAAAAATAAAACTTATGGCCAGATACTGTAGATTACATTTACAGATGTCTTGAGACCGATAGCCAAAATATATAGGTGAGGATGAGGAAATTCGAATTAGACTTACAGCGACACGTTGACTGGTGTACTGTCGAATCTGCATTGCAAATGGAGGTGTTCTTGCACCCTTTCAAGATTCTGAACTTGTTTAATTGTTGAACTCTTGATGCTGATCGCCAAAACACACGGACGGCACTCGACAGAGACATAATTCTACCTCAGAAATTGCGTCTGCACTGTTTATTTCCTTACGTCACGATCACGTCTCATGTACAATTATTAACCTTACTCGGGACACCTCGGTCGATATTTCATAAAGGGTATGGTAATCAGCCGAGATTATCCGAATGTTCGATCGGATTTGATGAATGACAACAAACCGCTTCTCACTGGTTTATCTCTGCCCCAAATAGAATCTCAGGTGAAAACTCATATGAACTTGTCATCATGATTCATTTATTTATTGTATCAATTGTCGTATTCATGAAATCAAATGCAATTTCGCACAAGTAGGTCATAATGCTCTTATTTAGGCCAATGTAAAATTTTGGATCCGCCACTTGCTTTACATCTTAAAAGTTACAATTTTGAAATTACAGTGATTTGTCAAATTACCCCTTATATATGAATCCAATTTTAATTACTCTCTCTCTCTCTCTCTCTCTCTCTCTCTCTCTCTGGTTATTTTTATGTACACTGTACATATGTAAATGTATATATATATATATATATATATATATATATATATATATATATATATATAATATTAACTAAGCCTATATTTTAAAAACTGTATTTTTACTGTTAATTACAAATTAATCACCGCTTAGAAGGAATTTGTTCAAAAAAGAATACTGGAGAATTATCCTCGATATGACAATTTGATTTAATTATATCAGACATACATATCACAGGCACTTGTTTCTGTAAATGACTTATGACCTCTGTATACTAATAACAACAGCTCGTGTTGTTATTAGTATACAGAGGTCATAATTTAAGTCATTTACAGAAACAAGTGCCTGTGATACATATGTATAATATGTAACGTTTAAATATGATATGATATGATTTATTGACCAATTATGGACCTACAAGGGGCAAATATACAAAGAACAGTTATGATTTAAGACATGTACATTAGAGACAGACATGCATAGCATACATTTATTTAACATTTAGTTTTGATTATAAATGTACAATACAATTTAGATTGATTGGAGTTATTGGTAACAACGATTGGGGACTGAAAAATATGACTAGATGTTGTGCATTTACATCACATGTACCATTGCTATAACATAAACATATTGATAATGTTTAGACAATATTAACTATACTTCTTCAACAAGAATTAACCTAATTGTGACCAGATATAGTGCAATATATGCACCACTGCAAATATATACATATGTGTATACCCACATAATAGTAATTAATGGTTACAGAACTGCAAAGGACACCAGGGGACGGTGCCGAAGAAGTGCATGTTAAATGGGATTACCCTGAGCCCAGTGCAGAACCGTAAACGAGTACGATACAGCCGAGTTTGGAACGGAAAATTTGAAAGGATGGGGTGGGGTGGGGGGTTAGTAAAAATAAAACAAGAGGCCCATGGGCCACATCGCTTAACTGAGTCACCTTGGCCTATATCTGAAGACTTTCCATATATATTTGCATGTAAAACCTTAGTCCCTATTATGGCCCCAACTACCCCTGGAGGCCACGAGTTTTGCAAACTTGAATCTACACTATGTCAGAAAGCTTTCATGTAAATGTCAACTTCTTTGGCCCTTGAGAAGAAGATTTTTAAAGATTTTCCCTATATTTGTATGGAAAACTTTGACACCCCTCCCCACGAGACGAGACAATGAGCATTTCCGACAGCGTTATATGGCATCAGCGCGCGCGCGTTATATGGCATCAATTTTAACAAGTGATAAATTACGACTTTCTCTAACGATTCATTCCAAATATGTTATGATATCCTTCCTTAGATATCAAGTCCAAAGGGGGGGGGGGGGGTCACAATTTGTAATTTTTGCCATTACGCATTTTTACGCCAAGGTTGTGGAAAGATTTGGTGTGCAAAAATTTTCAAAAATGACCAAATAAGCCGGTATGGGGTTATTTGAGTGTTTTAGTTGAATACACAAAAATCACGACCATGCCAAGAAATCCCGTCCGGTCTGAATTCATTGACTTCAATAGGACCATATTACATGCTGATTAATAGTAGCCGTCGCTTATCTCTTATTGCGGTCACTGCATGATTTATAACGGGTTTTCTACACCGGAGATTTTGCTAGGAATTTCTTGGCATGTGTAATTGTCAGTATAATGTACAAAGTAGGAAGATCAAAACTTGACTAGATGTTGTGCATTACATGTATTATTGCCATAGCACATGCACACACATTTAAAATAATGTAATTGTAAATTTATCACAAAACTGCAAAGGACACCTGGGGACGATGCTTAAGAATCTCTAAATATTGTTTTGATTAAAATTCTCCCCGAGTCCAAAACAGAAATGTAATTATAAAACAAAAGAATGCATATCAATCTTGGTAACAAGTTTGCAGAAGACACCAGGGGACTGTGCTTATACTCTGATTTATATTTCGAGATCGATGGATACTCAATCTAATTAAAATTAATTGATCCGCTCATCTGGACTCTACTATCGCTACACATAGGATTTGATCCCTTAGATGTGTAGCGATAGTAGATGAGCGGATCGTGGGATCTAATTAGTTTGATGGATGCTTGGGATTAGTTCTTGTCTTGTGTGGATTCAAGTTCGCGGTTAATCGTAACTCCGCGTAGGACTAGGATGGAGTAATAATATGAGGTAAATTTTATGTGGGACTAAAGAGGGTAAAAATCTTTTAGAAGATTTCGAAAAACAGCAGAGGGGGAAGTTGACTTGATCAGGTGAGCGTTGTAGCCCTCTTGTTAAATATTTCTTCTTTTTGCACTGTAACTCGATTACTATAAAAGTATTTATAAGACGAGCCAACATAGGATACGCTGAATGGGATTATACGCTGATGAAATGAATAAATCATCATCAAAGTTTAAATATAATATTTCTGTTTCTCTACTTTGAATGCATTTAATATTATTTTAGATTTTAAAATGACGTGTAGTTTTAAGGTTAACGATTTGCAAACGACTCTTAATCATGATATAAAGAATTGTATTTAAAAACATCCTAGATACATCGTCAACTTCTCATATTTATGTAGCAATATTCCATTATCACCTGCATATGATGTTATATCACTCAACTGATTCGATCCACAAGAGCTTGTTCTGCGTATAGTCAGTCTCAATCTAATTAAAATTAGATGTTAGATCCGCTCGCGTACTCGCATACATAATGTATGTGAGTACGCGAGCGGATCTAACATCTAATTTTAATTAGACTGAGTCAGTCTTTAAATCGAGGTAAGCTACTGACAAACAAGTTGATGGTACAGGGGTTTCAACAGTCTCGATTGAAGTCAGCATTTCACAAATTCTATGGTCGTTATAACGATCTAGTTCGTCAATACAACCTATCATTGGGTCAAATGCTGTCTGACGCGTTTCATACCGATTGTTAGACCGTTCTTGGCACACTGATTTTGACTACGGATAACTCCGTTTTCCTGATCAGGATATAAGGCTCACGGCGGGTGTGATCGGTCGACAGGGGATGCTTACTCCTCCTAGGCACCTGATCCCACCCCTGGTGTGTCCAGGGGTCCGTGTTTGCCCAACTATCTATTTTGCATTGCTTATAAGCGTTATGAGATTGATCACTGTTCGTTATCTTCGCCTTTCATAATGCAACATGTGAGAATTAAGGTCACTATTGCAACTTTATTTTCTGCATGAAAATCTTCAATTTATATCACGTAGTCGGAACCAGAAAATTTTCAAGGGAGGGTGGGTGGGTGGGTGTGGTTGCGACCTAAGTTTGTACCTTTTTCGCCCCAAAAGGGAAATTGAGAAATTGATGCCCTCAAAATGGGGGGATAACTATTCAAAATGAGTTTTGTTAAAGATAGTCAACCAAAAAGGGTGTGTGTTATGTTGCAACCCCAGTACCCCCCCCCCCACCCCCCACCCCCCCCCCCCCCCCGATCTGAATCAGCTGGATACAATATTTTTTTCATTCTATAGTAGTCTATATGTACAAATAAAATCATGGTAGGTTTCTGTCAAACGTCTGTGTCATGCATCTTGTAAAACGTAACGTTATTTTTTTCTTCACAAAGCAGATCGAGCTAAAATTCAAACTACAGTATGCAGGGAATGACAGACAGCGCACGTACAATAAAGATTGATATATACATTTGTTAGATTACCGATTGAGATTCACGAAAAGGAGGCCGAAATCGAGATGAACTTTCTTGAGGAGTCGTAGGTTGGTCACACAAAAATCTGTGAAAGACATCTGGAAAGTTAGAAAGATGATTTTTTTTAACGGAAGTTAAAAATGACTTTTATTTGTACATAAAGTAGACTCATAGAGAATGACAAAACTATCCAGCCGAGTCAGTGGTCTATCTAGAAAAATTAATAGGGGTGGGGGGTTACAGGGGTTGCATAATAATAACACACACGAAATTTTATTCTGGAAATATGATCGTGCAAATATTGATGCTAAATCTTTAAAAGATAATCAAATTTCTCTTGACCAGTGTTACGTACATTATCAAAGTCAAAATTGTGTACGTACAACAGTTCATGAAAGTTCATATTGCCTCTGTAAGCATATGCTGAATCTTTCTTCGTTCATCTTCACAATTCAAAGGTTCTTGATTCGTTACCTCACACTGCGAGGTAATGAATCAATAAACCCTGACTTGTGAACCTTTCTTTAATTTACTAATATTTTGATAGTGAATTGTAGCAATTTTGTTACGCTCATTTTCGTTAACGGTACTGGTGTTATATATAGTCCATGTGATAAATATGTTATTTGTGCTGTCTGTAAAAATTGATTAATAACCTAGTACTGTAGTCATTGGGACTTACTTCAGAGAAAATGATATCTCGATCTCTATCACGTCAAAATGTCATTATATATATCTACACTGTGTATATATATATATATATATATATATATATATATATATATATTATATATATATAACAAGTGCATTATAGATATACACAGTCGGCATACCAGTATCTACACGGACCTGTTTGTTATAAATTTCATGTAGCATGTTCTTCTTACCAAATACAGTATGTAACTATTTGTCGTTGTTTATAAAGACCCGATTGTGCAGTAATGCTCTAAAGGGTATATTTAAAAATACATATCTTCTGAACAATGCACGGTGTTTTTATTTGAAAGAGGTCAGAACATTTACACATTATTTTCCTTATATATTATCTCTCATTTCAGAGAAATACATAATTTTAACAACATGAAATTTGACATCACAAAACATTTATTTAAAAAATCATAAAGAAAATTGGCGACATGAAATTTCACTCTTGTAATATAAATCACGACCATTTCGTAAGTTTTACGAGATCTAATGGTATAGATACGAGTTCCCTGACAGTACTTGGCTGTTAAAATTCTCGTGAAATTTGAACCAGAAATCACAGGCCAGAAATTAAATTCAAGGTTTCATTTTAGAAAAAAGAATCAGGCTGCATTAATGACGTACATGTGCATATAAAATATTTATATTCCGTTACGCTACGACTCCAATATCTCAGGGGTTATAAGCATATGGAACAAATAACTAACATAGAGGCCTACTATGTAGTTTTACGAAAATATCAAAATTTCTAGTAAAGCCGGAAGCCAAGCGAGACGTACAGTACTTGGCCATAAGTAAGTTCCCAAGGAAAATTTCCACTATATATTTCATACAAAACCATATATTTTCAACAAAAAAAAATTCTGAACGCATTTCTTGTTCAATTTTGATGAAATAAGAAGCACTGATCTCAGAATTATTCACAGTATCACCTGATAATTTCATAATAATTATATAATAATCTATTGTAAAGATATGACAATTAAACAAAACATGAAGTTTAATTTGAGAGTACTTACTCTTTATGTACATGTTATATAAGTATGCGTAATTATGGAAATAAAAAAAATTAACATTATGAATAAAATGTTATCTCTCTGCAATATTTCATCGTAACATTGTTTAAAGACTTATAACAGTTACTTTCGACATTCTAAACAAAATGGTTTTTATTTCATCCACATAGAGGGAAAATTGGCTCCAAGAGAAGATTTTGAAAAAAAGATAGATTTACATGAAATATATATATATATATATATATATATATATATATATATATGTTATATTTAGAATAGATGGCTCTTCAGAACATAATAAGTAAATGGATTTTTGTTCATCAAGTTTGGTAAAATATTCTTTACTGTTTTTTCTATAGCATCACAAAAAAGATTTTCTTTCATCAACAAGCTTTTCACATTTACATGTGTAATGCATGTAGGCCTAAACACCACTTTTTCCTACGGATCGTGATCTTTTCAAACATCTATGAAGGCATGGCATACATGTAAAAATGTATTACTCACCGAGATGTACCTAACGTTTACGCCTTAACGGATATTTTTAGCTACGGTTTACGTTACTGTTCTATTTTTATCTCCTCAGAGAAACTTCCGGAGCTTTCCCGAATGTGGTGGCGCTGTAGTTGCCTCTGGAGGTTTTGAGAAACATCGAGAATAGAGGTTATAAAAAGATGGCAGGCAGACAATTATATCCAAATCCGTACAACAACTTGAACCACGACGATCTTCCACCGGGTTGGGAAATGCTGCACGATCACAATACAGGTTGGCCATATTTTATAGACCACAACACGAAATCGACGAGCTGGGAAGACCCTCGGTTAAGAATGGTAAGGATGCGATTTAATTGCCTCATCAGCCTTCCAGAGTTGAAATTAATGTGTAAAAGTTGTACAGATGGAAAAAATCAGACTAATGACAAGTGAAATCTTTAGCGGTATTGATTCAGATTGCATCGCTCTGATGTGAAAAATGAGACGCCTATATTGTTGAATTGTTACCCCCGGGGGTAGGGATGGGTGCTCGTAAAGATTTAATTCTATTTGTAACATGATAAATGCATTGAACGTGTCATTTGAATCACAGTTTCATTAAACGACAATCCCAATATATATAGTTTTAATCATTTATTTTTTAAAATTTCTTTGCAGAGACAACATATTTCTGGATATCCAGAGCATAATTCCCTTTTCTCCAGAGAAATTCCAGTGTTTCATGAAAATTCAAAACCACCAAAATGGACCCACCAAGCTGTCCACCGGGTTGGGTCCCCAGGACTTGGATCCCCTAAAAGGATGCAGTCTCCTGTTAGGGTAGGCTCACCGCAGAGAATGAGCCCACCTCCTAATTCTGCCACACCTCAACAAATGCCACAACCTTACCAGGGCGTGAGGGAAATCCCAGTACAACATGTGTCTTCCACCTCACAGAGTCAGCATCCAGATCTACAAGGCTATACCTTCTACAAAGGGAATCAAGGAGCAAACCAAGGGGGCTATCCTGAACAAGGATATCCTCCAGCATCACCGAGTCAAGGGAGTTATCCTTCATCGTCCCATGGAGGTTACCCACAACAACAGTATCAACAGATGCCCCAGCCTCAGATGCCAAACCAGCCTTCACAGCCAATACCAGTATATCATCAGACAGAGATGAAGTACCCTCCACAACAAACCGAGGCACAAGTGCCACCACATTCACAATATGGTGGATCCCATCAGCAGGTGCCACCTCAACAATACCCTGTCCCACCACAACACTTCCAGCCACCCCACCAGTATCAGTCCCCACCCCAACCAACAAATCAGGTCCCCCCTCCACAGCAACAGCAATATCGGGCCAAGTCACCACCCCAGGTCCGACGTGAAAATAAACCTACAGAACCTGTCAATATGAACATGTCTCAGCAAACTGCTGAGGTACCAAAAGAACAGGGAAGGCACAGCGAGAATAAAGAAACAAACCAAAACAGTACATCTAAATCTGAAGAACCTCCAATGGGTCCAGATCAAACGGACAGTGTTCCCACAGAGACGAGGAAAGTGCAGGAAAATATTTCTCTACAGAGGATAGAAAAAATAGTCAGTGAAACAAAACATATCATAGATAGAGTGAATTCATTTTCAGGAAAAAAGTCTGACAAAGAATATAAATATCTAGAGGAAATGTTGAATAGGGGTATTTTGAAATTGGACGGAATTGAGGCCGGTGATGACCAGGCTGTTCGACAGGCTCGACGCACAGCTGTGAAGGAATTTCAGTCGTATCTCGATCAGTTAGACCTCAAGGCTTTTGTAGAGGATGAACAGAAAACAACGGATGGCAGTGAATCTAAACAGGAGACAAGTAAGGAATGGATGGACACTTCACAGACACAATAATCAGGGTGGACTGAGTGCATGCTTTAAATATATATATACTTAGTGATAAGTATGTTGGTATGAATTGATTAATTTTTGTGCAAGTGCTTTCAAAGTTTTGTTGTTTTTGTTAATTTGTCTAGAGAGAGGTTGAGTGGTTATTTATTGAATGTTTTTATATCTCTATATATTTGTGTAATATAATATATCCGTGTTACAAAGGTTGCAATGCAATAAACAGTGTACTGAGAAAGGATGTGTAATTTTATTTACATATTGGGTTTTGTTAAACAGTGACTAGGATTCTAGATTATGGAGTTTCCAGGTTGGTTAGAAATCGGCAATTTTAGAACTGAGAGCAAAAATTTTATTTCAATGGTGTGATACATAACAATATTTTATGGGAAATTTTATGTCTGCCTACTAATGACATGCTTGGTTATCATGTGGAAAAGATTGGTCAATTTATTTTTTATTTTTAATGGAAGAGAAATTCTGGAAATCAAGGGCATTCAGAATGCTAACATGTTTACTATGAACTTTTTTTTTACTGTGATCAATTGCATCTTACAAGTCTAGTCAATGTCGTGTACTACTGAAGACAATTTATGTAGTATGTAATTTTAATTTTGGGTCGCACCTGATGAAAACTATGCAGAAATGTCTTATCAGAAATGCAACATTTATCATTTATTCTTTAATTTCCAAAGAAAAGTTATTATGTATATCATTCATGTTCAATGCAAAGGTTTATGGTTGCATTTACATACTTGTAGCATTCAGTAGAAAGCTTGCTAAAATACTGTTTAATAAAATTGTTTGAAATTATAGAATCCTACTTCTGATTTAAACTGTTTATTGTGATGTTCTACACCATATTCAGGGACGGACCCAAGCTTTAGCCTAATTATTCAGTAAAAGCACTGGCTACTTGGTGCCTTTCACTGCTCCATATATTAAAATTTGATCTGGTATTCATGCCTTTGAACCCTTAACAGCTGCTGCCAATGACTTTAAAGGGACTGGTTCACGATTTTTGAACAAAATGTCTTTTATTTTTTATGTGAAACATTAAAAATATAACTCATTTAATGTTGTCAGCCAATATTTTGACCTACTGAATGAAGAATAAAAGCAATAGTTTAGCCTTAAATCTGTGTTATGTTAACAAAGACTCCAAGTCTTTTTATGTAAACAAAGCAGTGAAATATCAATTTTGTAATATAAAGCATCTTAATTTTGCATAGTCACAAATTTTAGATGACACATTTTACCCAAAGAATGCTTGAAATATGAAAGATATAACAAACTTAGATCGATATCCATTTCTTCTGAAAATTTTGTAAATAATACATACCACAATCTTTGTTTACAAAACAAATTATGAACTCACTAAAATGAGCTTCTCTGATAATATATAACTTTAATTTTTATGTGCAATCATTTGAATGCGTTAGGCAGTAGACTGATCAATAAAAGTGAAAACAAAATTTTGGGGGAAATCGTAAATCAGTCCCTTTAACTTGTATCCATATCAAATAGTCTAACACCCTTGCTGATTACCATTTTTACTTTGACATGGACCTTTCTTAATCTTGACAGCAACTGAGGTTTTATACTCCTCTGATAATGCGGGTTAGAATAGGTCCTCGGTACCCCCATCCTTGTTGCAAGAAGCAACTAAATGGGGTGGTCCTTTGAATGAGACCACAAAAACTGAAGTCCTGTTTCACAGCAGGTGTGGCACGATAAAAACCCCATCTTGCTCAAAGGCCAAGCCCTTCACTGGCATTGTAGCTGCATGCAGAACTGTAGCTCTGAAAAATATATTGTGTCTGTCACAATATTATTTTCAGAGAGCTACAGTTCTGCAGCTACTGGCATTGGTAACATCTCCACATGAGTGAACAATTCTCGAGAGGGATATTAAACGATATATAGCCAACCTCTGATAATCCCTTGCCGAACAGTTTGCACTATGTCTCGGTCTATTTGTCCGTCAGCACGTTATCAGATCAGATAAAAAGAATACTTGCATGGCTAGAATCATCAAACTTCTTACACATTGTCCTGATGATTATAGGTTAACAGTGTTGTGGGAAGGATGAAAAGAGTACTAATTAGTCTAGGATAATTAACCTTGCTACACAAATTTCCCTTGGTGATAGGAAGATGCTTGTTATTTCTCAAGGTAAAGGTTATCATGCAGGAAAACAGTGCTACATGTAATACGGCTAGGGTCATCAAACTTACTGCAAAGTATGTAGTGTTGCTTCTCAAGTTACACGTTATTGAAGTGAAATCTTTTTTTCCAATTTGATATCTAATAAGTCATCTTAGAACTAACATTTATTTACGAATACTCTTCGATATTCGAGTGTTGAATAAACAGGAAGTATTTTGCAGTGTGCTACATATCTGGGGCATTCCGTCTTGCAGTGTGCTACATATCTGGGGCATTCCGTCTTGCAGTGTGCTACATATCTGGGGCATTCCGTCTTGCAGTGTGCTACATATCTGGGGCATTCCGTCTTGCAGTGTGCTACATATCTGGGGCATTCCGACTTGCAGTGTGCTACATATCTGGAACATTCCGACTTGCAGTGTGCTACATATCTGGGGCATTCCGTCTTGCAGTGTGCTACATATCTGGGGCATTCCGTCTTGCAGTGTGCTACATATCTGGGACATTCCGTCTTGCAGTGTGCTACATATCTGGGACATTCCACCTTGCAGTGTGCTACATATCTGGGGCATTCCGTCTTGCAGTGTGCTACATATCTGGGGCATTCCGTCTTGCAGTGTGCTACATATCTGGGGCATTCCGTCTTGCAGTGTGCTACATATCTGGGGCATTCCGACTTGCAGTGTGCTACATATCTGGGACATTCCGTCTTGCAGTGTGCTACATATCTGGGGCATTCCGTCTTGCAGTGTGCTACATATCTGGGGCATTCCGACTTGCAGTGTGCTACATATCTGGGACATTCTGTCTTGCAGTGTGCTACATATCTGGGACATTCCACCTTGCAGTGTGCTACATATCTGGGGCATTCCGCCTTGCAGTGTGCTACATATCTGGGACATTCCGTCTTGCAGTGTGCTACATATCTGGGGCATTCCGACTTGTAGTGTGCTACATATCTGGGGCATTCCGTCTTGCAGTGTGCTACATATCTGGGACATTCCACCTTGCAGTGTGCTACATATCTGGGGCATTCCGCCTTGCAGTGTGCTACATATCTGGGACATTCTGTCTTGCAGTGTGCTACATATCTGGGGCATTCCGCCTTGCAGTGTGCTACATATCTGGGGCATTTCGCCTTGCAGTGTGCTACATATCTGGGACTTGCAGTGTGCTACATATCTGGGGCATTCCGTCTTGCAGTGTGCTACATATCTGGGGCATTCCGTCTTGCAGTGTGCTACATATCTGGGACATTCCGTCTTGCAGTGTGCTACATATCTGGGGCATTCCGTCTTGCAGTGTGCTACATATCTGGGACATTCCGTCTTGCAGTGTGCTACATATCTGGAACATTCCGCCTTGCAGTGTGCTACATATCTGGGACATTCCGTCTTGCAGTGTGCTACATATCTGGGACTTGCAGTGTGCTACATATCTGGGACATTCCGTCTTGCAGTGTGCTACATATCTGGGACATTCCGTCTTGCAGTGTGCTACATATCTGGGGCATTCCATCTTGCAGTGTACTACATATCTGGGGCATTCCGTCTTGCAGTGTGCTACATATCTGGGACATTCCATCTTGCAGTGTGCTACATATCTGGGGCATTCCGCCTTGCAGTGTGCTACATATCTGGAACATTCCGTCTTGCAGTGTGCTACATATCTGGGGCATTCTGTCTTGCAGTGTAGAAAGTTGTGTGCATCTCCATACAAGAATGTGAAGGTTTTGAAAAACGTGCTGCACTACAAGGATGTGCCCTTTTTCATGTGTACCATGGTAGTGGTGTGGGGTACCTGAATATTGGTCTAGGTGGTTTAGTGGTTAGAGTTTCTGACAAGTAATGCAGAGGTCCTGGGCTCTATTCACAGTACAGCCCAAAATTTTCAACCTTCCTGTTATAGTTGGTGCTGTAGACCAGCCCCTGAAACTGACAAGTGAAAATGCCTGCCATGGGTTAAAGATCCTGGGTTGATTTGGGGCGTGAAGACGAATGAGGAGGGGGGAATATGGTGGTCAGACGGGTCAGTTGGTAGAGTGTCTGACTAGAGGTTCAGGGGACCCAGGTTGATCCATGGCATTTTCTCCCTTCCCGTTACACATGCACGATATATAGCCAAATCTTTTTCCATACATGGAATCGTATATTTCAAGAATTACCTATCTGCAAGATCAAGTTAATATATAATGAATTCTTGTCAAAGGTTTAAATCAGCTGCTTATTTATAGTTAATTAATTTATATGCACATTAAATCAGTCTATACTTGCTTCTTAGAGTGTGTAAGGACTAGGTACAATCACACTTAATGTGTACTTCATCAGAAAAGATTTATTGCGGCAGTCGAATATCCTCAATTATACACTAGAGTTGATATAGCCAAAACTTTTTAGGACTGTTAATGATTTCTTGTATCTTTAAAAACAAACAATTGCAACTCAGAAACTCCGATTAATGCATCCCTTTCAACATCTCCATTCAAGAAGTTAGTGTGTGAGCATTTCCTTGAATTGCCAGGGTTTAATTTTTTTGAGAAAACTTGATTTAAACCCACCTCATAATTCTTTAACTTCTTCATGCCGACATAGATTCTGTGTTCGACACGATTTACTGTTGAGAAGAACCTGTTAACAGTGGCAGATTCAGGAATTTTTGAAAAGGAGAAGTTACATTAATTATGGTTTTCAAAGGAGGGTTCCATCCTCAAAATGGGTTATATCTACCTTTTTTTAAAGCAAAAATTTCTGACGAAAGGGAGGTTCCCCCTCTGCGTAAATGTTTTCAACAAGAGTACCGCAAACGGTACATAATACACCCGTGAAATGCTTAGTACAGAGGGTGTTTTTCTTGTGCTATAATTTGTATAACTTTGCTTCAGGTATTATCAGCCATCATGAGGCTGTGACAAACTTTCATATGAACAAAGGGTCTTAGCTTAAAAATCTAGATTTCCTCAAAATGGACCAAGTTCAACAACCTGTAATTTTTTCAAAAATGGAAGAAAATCAAAATCCTTCCCCAGATGCACATCTTCAATACCCATACAAACACTCCACAAAATAAGATGGTCCTCACTTGAAAACAGTGGGAGGAGTTGGGCGGACAAATTATGTACCCTCCATAGAATATTAATTTCCAAATAGACTAAGTTCAACAACCTGTAATTTTCTCAAAAATTGTAGAAAATCAAAATCCACCCCACATGCACATCTTCAATACCCATACAAACACTCCACAAAACAAGAGATGTTTGTAAAACACATATGTCCCCATGGTGCAAAATTGAAAAGGGTTATACACACATCATTTAATTGATAGTAGTATCATCAATTCAAAATCTTGAGCAGACAATATCTTCCTATGTCCAGAGTGAATTGACCATGTGACCTAAAAATCAATAGGGGTCATCTACTCGATCCTTATGCTTTACCAGTGTACCAAGTTTGGTGTCAATCAAGCAAATAATTCTTAAAATATAGGAGGCAATATATTACTATGTCCAGTTCAACAATTGACTTTTGACCTCAAAATCAAAATGGGTCATCTTCTCCTGAAGATGTACCAGTGTACTAAGTTTGATGTCTGTCAAGCAAAAGGGTTATCAAGATATTGAGCAGACGGTATATTCCAATGTCCAGTTTGACCCTTGACCTTTAAACATGTGACCTCAAAATCAATAGGGGTCATTTTCTCCTGAAGATGTATCAGTGTACCAAGTTTGATGTCTGTCAAGCAAAGGGTTCTCAAGATATTGAGCGGACAGTATATTCCAATGTCCTGTTTGACCCTTGACCATGTGACCTCAAAATCAATAGGGGTCATCTTCTCCTGAAGTTGTACCAGTGCACCAAGTTTGATGTCTGTCAAGCAAAGGGTTCTCTAGACATTGAATGGTCAGTATATTCCTATGCCCAGTTTGACCCTTGACCATATGACCTCAAAATCAATAGGGGTCATCTACTCCTTAGGATGTACCAGTATGCTAAGTTAGATGTTTTTCAAAAAAAGGATTCTCAAGATATTGAGCGGACATTGTATTCCTATGTCCAGAGTAGATTGACCCTTGACCTTTTAAACAATAGGGGTCCTCTTCTACTCATAACCAACCCACATATGAAATATCATCATCAAGTGAATGGTTCCCAAGATATTGAGCGGACAACATGTGGTCCACCGACCGACAGGTGCAAACCAATATGCCCCTCTTCCTTGAAGGTGGCATAATAAGAAGGCTCTCATTTGAAAACTGTGGGAGGAGTAGGGCGGACAAATTATGTACCCTCCATATAATAATTATTTCAAAATAAAGGGGCAAAACTCCTGGAAAAAAGGTCGAAATGGATCAAAACTGCAGTATGATCTAGAGTGACCCACAAAGAAGCTACACAGCAAGTTTCAGCATATGTGAATGGAAAATGAAATTATAAAGAGAAAACCCCGAACGGACGGACGTACAGACATCGCTGTACCATAATATGTCCCGTCTAAAAATGGGTGTATAAAAAGCATGCTGGGTTGTGTAAGCCATTCTGAAGCTGTGCCAACTTCATCTCTTTATTTCACCCAGGCAATATTCCTCAAATTGTCAGAAATGAGACACTTCAATTGGTCTGGACAAGTTATAACATTTGTCTGTTTTGTCCATTTTAAATTGGTCTAACTGGCCTTGGGTGGTGGTTCTAAATCATTTTGGTCCCATAGACAATCTGTGTCGAAGTGAAAAAATGAAAAGAAATTATGCAACTTTTGAATATTTACTTCTTTATTATGATAACAAAAGAAAAAAATTAATTGAAACAAGTAAAGGCTGGATTAGCTAACATGTGATTTACAAGCAGTTACAGTTGTGTTCAAAAGATTCCACACCGGATTTTGAATTATGCCTTCGGATTGTAGGATAAAAAGCTTTGATATCACACCCTGTAAATTTAATATACAATCCTATTGGACAAGACTCAGGTTTAATATGAAAAAATAAATATATAAACACTGCAATTAAAAGCTTGCCAACATGTATATAACAAAAATAATTGACATGTGGACATGCTTCAAAAGCGTAGCTTGCATTTAGAACTGGTACAATATTACAACCATGAAACATATTTACTCTGGTACTTGCACTGTACATTTCAACACAAAGTTATCATGTACACTGTTTTTACATCTCTTTTGAACAAAAATTATAAAATATGATGTACATGTCTAGTTTCGTGCATGGACATGATTAGAGCTGGAAATTTTCCGATTTTATTTTTCCATTTTTATTGTTTACAATGGTTAACTGAAGTATTTCTAATGATCAACCAAAATTTGAATATCAGTTGTTAAAATTGAGTTATAAGTAAGATACAGCACTCGCAATACTTTGCTATGTAAACGAGGCTCGTGTCATGTTTTTGTTTACATTAGACTGTTTAATAGAAAATAGCGTGTTTAAAACAAAATGAGATGTGCCAAACACTAGAAAATATCTAATTTTGTTAAGAATTCCTTTATAAATTTAAGAAATCTGCTTTAAACAAATTGTTTACTAGTTTATTTAACCTATGTAAACAAAACCATGGCACAAGCCTTGTTTACATAACAAGGACTTGTGACCTCTGTTATCTCCCATGTACCTTGACTACTGACATTCAAATTTTTGCTGATCATTAGTAATACGTTAGTTAAGAATTCTAAACAATAAAAATCAAAAAATAAAATTTGAAATTTTAAGCTGAAATTGTGTCCATGTCCCTTTAAAATGCAGGATACTGTTTACTGACGCGTATGAACACTGTCTCAGACACACCTAAAGAACATACACAACATTCGTGTTGTTTTCTCTAGAATTATTTTTTCATCTCTTTGATATGAAGAGTTCTTGTAAGATTTCCACTGTAGGTTGTAGTAATAAAACCACACTTTGTATGTCAGCCTGGGTAGCTCAAGTGGCTGGATCATCTAACTAGTAATGCAAGGACCCGATTGTTCCCAACATTTTTCTCTCCTTCTTTGCTACAGTAATTTATACAACTTACTGTAATACATTAGAGCTGACTTCACCTTTTTTCTTGCAACAACCAAGAACTATCAAAATGTGCCAACTCGAAAACAGACACGGTAATGTACCCCAAAATGTTTTGTAGAAGCGACATAGAATGCATGTAAATCGTATGTGAAATGTCACGAAAACCTATATATATTATTGAGAAATATCGCTTATGTCCTTATTAACTTTTAAATGTGGAGTAAATCTTCAAAATTAAGAAAAACGCGTGGACACACCAGGTAAATTTAAAACATGTACTTTTTTTCCATGTGCTATATAGTGTATAATCAAAATGAAAGGCAAAATTGATTTAGTATTCTTAGTTACAATTTTAGACCATCTTATAACAAATGTTTACACATATAATGTTAATTAACAGGGGCATTTATTTTAAAAGCTCCAGTGAAAACATTACGCAGATCCAAATATCAGATCTTACATACAATTGTATAGTATTAAAGTTAATCCTGACCATTCACAACTTAGTAAGTCACTAACAAAATATAAACAATTAATTCAACAACAATTACACACCAACATCGGGAAATGTCTAGTCATTAAACAGATGTCAGAACATGCATCTACAAATGTCTAGTCATTATACTGATGTCAGAACATGCATCTACAAATGTCTAGTCATTAAACAGATGTCGCAGAGCATGCATCTACAACATGCAAATTATGGCAATACACAAAGCAAAACAAACCTTTTATAAATGCATTATATTCCAACAATACCTAATTAGCATCTATTTCACACACTAAAACTTCTGGATGTCACAGGCAGATTGGTGTGGCAGTTTTTGAAATAAATTGAAAACAAGTAACAGCAGGAGTACTTGGAGTCTGTGAAGAGTAGGACAAGGGCTCCAATGCAATGTGACCACCACTTCCTCTCAAATATTTGTCTTCGTGAAACAGTCACAATTTAGTTGTGTTTATTAGTTAGTCCTTAACTTTTCAAGCTATCAGCATGGTGGTTTTTACAGTAGGCAACACTGTATAAGTATGGAAAGTATCATCATGCAAGAAAAACAAAATAAAAACAGGCCTAACTAAATTGACATGAACAACTATCTTCATTTGTAAAACTTGTATTAAGCAGCCAAGGTTAACAAATACTGAAATACACATGTAGAAAGCAACCTGAAAGTAATAAACATAAACTATAATGAACTTTATTTCTACCTAAACACATATTCAGTCTTTAATACAAGTTAAACTGGTACATGTCCTTTGGGTGGCAATGGTCATACATTAACTCATTGTTGGAGACTAGCATTAACAAACATCTAATGTTACACAGGGAATCTGTTTGAACAGAACAATTCAATTTCTGGCAAAAAGACAACAAATTCATTGGATGCTAAAACTACCAACACTCTAATGCTTCAAAGTGAAAGGCGAGTAATTTGCAAAAAAACTCATTGCCTTCCAATTCTACGGATCACTTGGCAATATCACTCTACGGATCAATTAACATCAGCAATGTCACTCTACAGATCAATTACCAGTAGTCATGTCACTCTACGGATCAATTACCAGTAGTCATGTCACTCTACAGATCAATTACCAGTAGTCATGTCACTCTACAGATCAATTACCAGTAGTCATGTCACTCTACAGATCAATTACCAGTAGTCATGTCACTCTACAGATCAATTACCAGTAGTCATGTCACTCTACAGATCAATTACCAGTAGTAATGTCACTCTACAGATCAATTACCAGTAGTAATGTCACTCTACGGATCAATTAACGGTAGTAATGTCACTCTACAGATCAATTACCAGTAGTAATGTCACTCTACAGATCAATTAACATCAGCAATGTCACTCTACAGATCAATTACCAGTAGTAATGTCACTCTACAGATCAATTAACATCAGCAATGTCACTCTACAGATCAATTACCAGTAGTCATGTCAATCTACGGATCAATTACCGGTAGTAATGTCACTCTACAGATTAATTACCAGTAGTAATGTCTACGGATCACTAGTAATGTCACTCTATGGATCACTAGTAATATCACTATTAGAAGTATTCAAGTCTTGATAACTGTAGCCATTCATGACATACACTAAAATTTAGCTGTGTGCATGATGTGACATAACTCAAAGTCAGTGATTCCCTTCAGTTTGAGGTCACATGCTTTAATTGTAAAACTATTGTATATCCACCTTGGGGAAATTCAGCCAGACTTGGGTACATGTTAAGCGGGATGGATTTGTAGGTTGAATAAAATGTTGGATCTGGAACTTTTTGGGGGTGAATTTTAAATGTTGTCCTCATCCTCGATATCATCTACTCCAGCCAACACTCCTTCTGTCATGTACGCCTTTTCTCTGTGCTTGGCAAGAATACGCATGAGAGGGCGAAGATTTAACCACCACTGGTCCTTTGGAATTCGATGTCTGCAAATTAAACAGGCGATGACAACATGAATTAGAATTACTACAGGAAACACGCCCCTCTGTTTTTTCTTACTAATCCTCTCATCCTCACTACTACTGAATGTGTACACATTACAAATAGAGAATATCTAATTGCCATCATGTTAAATTGAGCTACTGCTTCACTTTTTACATACCATCTTCACTAGCCAAGGATTTTCGATCCACTCTGCTCACCGCAGGGGAATGGACCAAAAACCCTTCGCTTGTGAAGATGTCTTTACACTACAGTCTTCCAAATGAAAAGTTCAAATGACTCTCCATTATATGTGACATACTTTACTCTAGAATCACTTACTTTCATGACATTAAATTTTCATGATGAGAAGAAAAAACAAGGTCAGAGGGGTCCTGATGCCTTTCTTTGTGTTTATTTCCTTTCTCTTTATGAAGAGGGTATAAAATAATGGAATGTGTTCTCTTAATCATGGGGTGGAATGCGTTCTCTTAATCATGGGGTGGAATGCGTTCTCTTAATCATGGGGTGGAATGTGTTCTCTTAATCATGGCGTGGAATGTGTTCTCTTAATCATGGGGTGGAATGCTTTTTCTTAATCATGGGAATATAAAATTATGGAGTGTGTTCTCTTAATCAAGATATACACAAGGACTGATTGACAGGGTTCAACGACCAGGTAAATTTGATGGCAATGTTTATTTTCTCAGTACAGTGGAACCCCGTTATTACGTTTTCCATTTTGTCACGATAAAATAACGTAATACCGGGGGCAACGTAATAAATGTTCCCAGTGAAATCCGTTAAAAATATCATTTGGAAATTGTATATCGTCCGTTGGTACTCCGTGAAGGGGTGTGTGAATATATCTTTACTGTTTCTCTGTTTAAAAGACTATTATACTTTGTTTTATTTACATTTTATCTTTAATGTCCGTAATTCTTCATGTTCTTATCCCTTTTCTTTATTTCTGGTGTAGGATACATAAGGATGTTTTGATAAACGTTGTTTTTTCTGCATTCGTTTGGACCGCCATTTTGTTCAACTTTAAAACAATGCGTTCATGTAAATTTCTATCAATAACTCGTTCCAGTTCGTATTCAACATTCGTATTAAAAAAATAACAAAACATCGTTTTATTAAGTTCTCTAATTACACAATACACAATACAATAAAAAAAAAATCCCACCCCAAAACAACAAAACTATAGACACAAAACGCACACGATACCCAACACTTACACACTTTTCTCACCAACGATAAACACGGAGAACAATTTAAGCGCAATCCACATAAAAAAAAAATATAATAATGCACGAAGATTTCATTTATAACGCTAAATGATGGCACTAAAATCACGTGCGCATCAAGGGATTTTAGAATATTCACTGAGGTAAATGCCGTGCGCGAATCGGCCGATAACACAGGACAGTTTGATTGGTGTATGTATGGACGAGATTTATGAACAACCAAGCTGCATGTCCAAACAACAGACAATTTTTTAATTAACCACCTTTCGTCACCTATGTCCAAGCAGTTACCCAAGCGGTTTTAACAATGCTACGATAAATCTTGTCTTTCATGTTCGGTACCAAAGCTGTCCGTAAATAGAGTTTTAATAGGGAAGGTAATCACACTATACTGAACACTCAGGTGGTTGAGAAATTATTTCTTCGATTATCAAAATATGAAAAATGAAGTAAATTTCATAGAGTACAATGTCTAAATAAACATTATTTAATTGTTTATCACTGGCTTCGATACGAGGTATTCACCTGTATTGATGTCGCTAGATCTATCGAAGCGTGATCAGTCAAGCGTCTCTAATCCCCAAACAGACCAGGAAATTTACATGGTGACTGCCTCAGACAGTCAAGGTGTGAATGGCTTATTATTTTGAGAATCATTATTGAATAATTAGGAGTTTATTACGTTTTTGTCGGAATTTTTACAACGTAATACCGAGTCCCGGCATCTTAGGGCAACGTAATAACGAGGTCTATTTTATATAGGTTTGTTAAGAAATGGTTTTGTGCTTTGAAATTCCAACGTAATATGCGGACTAACGTATTAAAGGGGGAACGTAATAACGGGGTTCCACTGTATTTAATCATGGGGGGTATAAATTCTCTAAATCATGGGGATATAAATTCTCTTCATAATGGGAAATAAATTCTCTTCATTATGGGGAAATAAATTCTCTAAATCTTGGAGATGCAAATTCTCTTCATGATGGGGGTATAAAGTCATGGAATGTTTTGGGGATATTAAACTGTGGAATACATTAAGGGCTGTTCCAGAAATGATCAAATGGGGGGGGGGGGGGGGGGGGGGGGGGTGTCGGGCGGCATACGATATTTTTTTGTAAGGGTGGTCGTAGTTTTTCATATTTTAATTGGTCCGTGGTTGGACTGTTAAAAAATATTTATTATGGGTAGTGGGTAGTTTCTATTGTTTTATTTTGTGCCATGTGGGTGTTGAGTTTTCAGAATATTTTTATTGTCGCTCTTGTCGTGTTGGTTACAAAACGTCGGAGGGAAAATTGAAAACGTGCTTTCGAAATGCTGCTTTCGAAATCGGAAATCAGAAGTAACATAGAACTATTCGAGTTGTCGCTCTTTGCAGTGCATAACTTTCCATTACGGCACTCTTCAAATTAGAGGCGCGTTTAGTAGGGTCCCTTTGGACGTGATGGCGGCGAACTCTGTTCTGTAGATTATTACAGTTTACAGTGCATCGATTTTGGGAATATTTTGAAACCAATAGGTATTCCGTTTTCTAATAAAAATAGGCAAACGTTAGTTGATTTATACGAGGGTACCGATGCGTTATATTTATCAGTCGGTGTGATGGTGATATAGAGGCCTCTGGGCACGGGCTCCATTAGAAGACGAACGATTCGTGGAAAAACATATATCCATACCCATTTCATGATAATAGCATTGTTTGGACTCCCAATCTTTCCAACATTCCCGCTATAGATGCCTTTGATTGTTGATGTGACATCGTTTCTTCAGAACTACTGTGATACAATGTCGCACAGGCATTACCGCGTCATTGACTAGAATGTTTGTCCCGAAAACCTCGCGAGATTTGTACCGTTTTCATTTTTAAAAATATTTTTGTGGTGGGTCTGGTTAGTTGTTTTTTTTTTATTAGATGGGTAATTGTAAAATGAGTTTATTAATTTGATGGGTCATGGGGTAATTTTTTATTTTTTTTTTTATGGGTGCTTGGTATATACAAAAGGTGCCTCCTGACCCCCCCCCCCATGTATTTATTTCTGGAATAGCCCTAACTTATTCCTGAATATAAAAGCATGAAATGATTTCTCTCATTTATAGAGGATTTTCTTTTAAATGTGGGGATATGAAATCGTGGAATGCTTTCTTTCCTTTGTGAGGGAAATTAAATTGCGGAATGATTTTCCGATACTCACAGGGGATCGTGGAAATGTTTGTACCACAAAAACAGTGAAAATTGGACCCACCACTTAAAAGTGAATTTGTACATATTAAAAGTCTGTTGTCTTTTTAGTTACCTGGTACCAATTACAAGTGAATTTGTACATATTAAAAGTCTGTTGTCTTTTTAGTTACCTGGTACCAATAACAAGTGAATTTGTACATACTCAAAGTCTGTCATCTTTTTGAGTTCCTCCACGGGGGTGAAGGTCAGGTGACGTTTCTGCATTCCGAGGAGAACTACAGTCGATGGATCTTTACTGAAGACTTTACCCGCTGTAAAACAAGAGTGGAAATCTCAACAGTAATCATAACAGACTTTTGTTCACACCCTGTAGATTTACGTCCATTGTTATGCACCACCTTTAAACTTTTAGTTAAATGATTAATATACTGGACGCCAACTTTTCTTCCCATGTAAGGGCACTTTGTATTACATATGTATCATAAGTATGACTGTCAGTCACCATGGCAACATATAATATAATATTCATGATTATTTTCAAAATTTTAAATTGTTGAAGATTTGATTTTACTTTCTGACAAATCACTACCTCTAACTTATCATAGTTTATTTTACAAATCACAGTCCTAATTTTATCACAGTGCTAATATTCCATGTTGTGAACTGATAAGTTATAAATCAAGAAATATCTTGTACTGTATGATTACTTATATGTGTACTTATACATACAGACAAGAAGTGCAGTGAAACCTGTCTAGTCTGCATCCTGTGTAACCCAAAATTGTAAAAAAACAAAAACAAAAAAAAAACCAAGATGTGTTTGTGAAACACAAATGCCCCCGATAATGGCCAATTCCGAAGATGGCCAAGGTCAAAAGGACAAATATCTAGGTACCAGTAGAAAGATCTTGTCACAAGAAATGCCCATTACAATATGAAAGCTCTAATATTTACCATTTAGAAGTTATGACCTATGTAAAAAAAAATTTAAAAGTAGGTCAAATGTCAAGGTCAAAAGGTTTAGTACCAATGGAAAGTTCTTGTCACAAGGAATACTCATGTGAAATATCAAAGCTCTATCTCTTACTGTTCAAAAGTTATTAGCAAGGTTAAAGTTTTCAAAAAGTAGGTCAAACTCCAAGGTCAAGGTCACAGGGTAAAAAATGTTGGTACCCACAGAAAGGTCTTGTCACAAGGAATACTCATGTGAAATATCAAAGCTCTATCATTTACTGTTCAAAAGTTATTAGCAAGGTTAAAGTTTCAGACAGAAAGACAGACAGGACAAAAACAATATTCCCCCCGATCTTCGATCTCGGGGGCATAAAAAACCTGAACAAATACTTCAGCAACAAACTTTGAATTCTACTAGAAATGTTCTTGATTCAAGATACTGTCAGAAGATTTTTCTGCTATCTAGGCCATCAGAACCAGACAAGTTTCAACGTTTAAATTCCGGCACCCTGGGCGTGGTGGTAAGTGCATACTTTATAGTCATTATAAGGTAGTAATACAGTCCAGTGTAACACCCATTGCTCTAATGCATGAATTTTTTCTACAGTGTATAAGATATGTAACAAAAGCAAGAATGCTGTTTTTAATTTCTCAATCCATATTACTTTTTGTGGTTGTCAATGGAACAGATCTTTGTTACTTCACAAAATGTTGATTTTATGGTTTTGTCTTTACCCACAAAATAATTGAAAATAGACTACAGTGAATATTAAACTATACATTTACAGCATTTAGTGCTAGTGTCAAAAGCTGTGACCACAAATACAAACTACGAAATACTGCATATACTAATGGTGAACAAACTTCTCTATCAGTCGTGAACCTGAGTAAAAATTTGAAAAGTGATGATTATTCATAGAAAGGCCTTTCATGCTTCCAAACTGACGGACAAGTGTTGACAGTTTATTTGATACAAAACAAGGACGTAAACTTGGATTACTCCCTGAAAACAAAACGGGAAATCTGCATAACTACCCCAACTACTGATGAACCACAAAGTAACACTGGTGTTCAATTCTCTATACGCCGAGGTGTCGGTCACAGTACTTACACGCATTCATGTTCTGTTGAACAGCATCGGACATGTACTGAAGAGCCTTTGCTGCCATTTTGGTTCCAAAGTTCCTGTCGAACGGCGACGGCATGCCTCCCTGTTGCATGTGTCCCAGAACGTTCTTCCGACAGGTGAACACACCTTTCCCTTCCTCGGAGAACAGATGCTCAATGAAGTCAGTCGTGTAGTTGGAATTGGCATTTTCATTTCTACACAAAATATGATTCTGACAATGCATTAAAAACATAGGGAGAGGGCTCATATAGGCTAAGCCTGCTGCGCGATCCATCAATTTATTGAATAAATTTTGTTTAAACAAGAGATGTTTGTAATGCACATATGCCCCCCATGGTGCAAAATTGAAAAGGGTTATACACACACACATCATTTAATTGAGAGTAATATCATCAATTCAAAATATTGAGCAGACAATATCTTCCTATGTCAAGAGTGGATTGACCATGTGACCTAAAAATCAATAGGGGTCATCAACTCCTGAAGATGTACCAGTGTACCAAGTTTGATGTCTGTCAAGCAAAGGGTTCTCAAGATATTGAACAGACAGTATATTCCTATGTCCAGTTTGACCCTTGACCATGTGACCTCAAAATCATTAGGGGTCATCTTTTCCTGCAGATGTACCAGTGTACCAAGTTCGATGTCTGTCAAGCAAAGGGTTCTCAAGATATTGACCAGACAGTATATTCCTATGTCCAATTTGACCCTTGACCTTTGACCATGTGACCTCAAAATCAATATGGGTCATCTTCTTCTAAAGATATACCAGTGTACCAAGTTTGATGTCTGTCAAGCAAAGGATTCTTGAGACATTCAGTGGTCAATATATTCCTATCTCCAGTTTGACCCTTGACCTTTGACCATATGACCTCAAAATCAATAGGTGTCATCTTCTCCTGATGTTGTACCAGTGTACCAAGTCTGATGTCTGTCAAGCAAAGGGTTCTCAAGATATTGAGCAGACAGTATATTCCTATGTCCAGAGTAGATTGACCCTTGACCTTTAACCTGAAAAACAATAGGGGGCCTCTTTTTTTTTTTTTTATAACCAACCCACATATGAAATATCATTACAATCAAGTGAATGGTTCTCAAGATATTGAGCGGACAACTCATGGTCTACCACATAGGGTTAAGACCAGCAGTTTGACCTTGACCTTTGACCACGTGACCTGAAAATCCATAGGGATCATCTACTCTCTAAGAAAAGAGTCTGTATCAATTTTGGCTAATATCAAGCAAAGGGATCAAAAGATATTGAGATGACAACACATGGGCTTAAGACCAGAGGTTTGACCTTGACCTTTGACCATGTGACCTGAAGGTCTAAAGGGATCATCTACTCTCCAAGGGCAACCCTTGTACCAAGTTTGGTAGTTATCATGCATAGGGGTCAAAAGTTATTGAGTGAACAACACATGGTCTACCACATAGGGTAAAGACCAGTAGTTTGACCTTGACCTTTGACAATGTGACCTGAAAATCAATAAGGATCATCTACTCTCCTGGGGCAACCCCTGTACCAAGTTTGGTTGTTATCAAGCAAAGGGGTCGAAAGATATTGAGCGGACAACACATGGTCTACAGACTGACCGACAGTTGCAAAACAATATGCCCCCTCTTTTTCAAAGGGGGTCATAATAAAAAAAAACAGCATTCTGTAAGTATTGCATACATGTGGCAATAGATTGTGTAATATTTTGCATGAATAATCTAAATGAAATTAGTTTATGCATATAATCAAAATATATAACAAGAGGTTCGTGGGCTATATCACTCACCTGAGCCACTGTGGTCCTCGTGTTCATCAGCTTTTGTGAATTTTAAAAGATTTTTTTTTCAATCTTTATTTAATCTTTATTCCCATGAAAATTTTGATCCCATATGGTATCCAAATCTAGCCCAAAAGGGTCATGACATAACCAGACTTGAATTTACACAACATGGGCATGTCTCAGTTTCAATATGACTAACATGATTTTGCTGTTTAGGTGTAGAACCGTTTTAGTGAACCTCTAAGGACTTAGAAAAAAAAGTTTGTTCTAACCAAACTTCATTACATCCAATACTATTTTTGTTATTTTCCTCTCATAGGGGAATAAATATTACACTGTACTTCACAATAATGGTGAGTTCATTATAAGTGTGTTTGTTATAAGAATGTTCTACTGTACAGTGAATGACTGCACATGATGGCGAGATTTTACCTCAGAATAAGTCCTCTTTGAACACCCATGTTGACTATTTTGTCCTTCAAGTGGAATACATCATCCTACAAAGTCAATTTTCTCACCTTAGGGATTTAAAAAAAATAAAAACTCTATTTAGAAAGCTTTGTTTTTAGTAGTTTTATTCTCTTCATCAGTTATAACTGTCCTACATGTTCTAAATTACGTGTTCTAAATTATGTGTTCTAAATTACAGGTTCTAAATTACATGTTCTAAATTATGTGTTCTAAATTACAGGTTCTAAATTACATGTTCTAAATTACATGTTCTAAATTACATGTTCTAAATTACATGTTCTAAACCTAACTTGGTGATATTCACTTCTGATTACAAACCTTGAACTTGATGATGTTAATTTGTCTTTATAAACCCTGAACTTTGTGATATTCACATTTGATTATGAACCCTAAACTTTGAGATATTAACATTTGAATACGAACCCTAAACTTTGTGATATAACATTTGATTATGAACCCTAAGCTTTGTGATATAACATTTGATTATGAACTCTAAGCTTTGTGATATTAACATTTGATTACGAACCCTAAGCTTTGTGACATTAACATCCTCTTCAAAAATATAAGCAGCATCTGCACCACCTGCCAATCCACTCATTGTTGCTAGGTAACCACAGTACCCTCCCATGGTTTCCACAATAAAGACACGCCTCTTTGTTCCTGTTGCAGACTGCTTTATTCTATCACAGATCTGAAATCACAAAATGTATCAAGAAGGATTTTTCAACAGACACACACACACACAAACACACAGTGGCCTCTGTTTACTTTGAAATTGGATACAACGAAATGTCACACACAACGAAATGATTTTTAGGTCCCAACTAATTTTCTTTTTCTTCTTCTTTGATCAAAATGACAGTTACAACAAATAACTAAAAACAAAATTAAGCTTACAATGAAGTAAACTCTATAAAATGCCAACCAATTTTAAAAAATACAACCTGTCATATTGAATCGAATGCTGTCAGATGTGTCTCATACCAATCTTTAGACCGTTCTTTATATATTGATTTTGATTATAGATTACTCTGATTAAGATATGAGGTATCACAGCGGGTGAAGGATTAAGAGTGGAGCAAACACGGCCCCTGGATATACCAGAGGTGGAATCAGATGCCTTGAGGGAGTAAGCACCCCAGTTGACTGGTCACACAGGGAGACTGAGTAATCCATAGTCATAGAAGAGAATGGCCTAACAATTGGTATAAACATGGGTCCAGGGTCCGTAGAATTGGGAACATTGGTGCGTAAATTGGTCAGATTAGAAAAATTTGAAATGTACTAATTTGTGCTCAACATAATCAATAAAAGTGAAGTAAAAAATTTCTGATGCATTTCAAGGACCACCCAGCAAAACGTGATACCTATTCATAGAAAAACATGATACCTATTCATAGCAAAACATGATACCTACAGTATTCATAGCAAAACATGATACCTATTCATAGCAAAACATGATACCTACAGTATTCATAGCAAAACATGATACCTATTCATAGCAAAACGTGATACCTATTCATAGCAAAACGTGATACCTATTCATAGCAAAACGTGATACCTATTCATAACAAAACATGATACCTATTCATAGCAAAATCTTAGTCAAAGATCTCTCCACTCTGTTTAAAAATCATCAAATAGATTACATTACATTCAAATTCTACATATGTTGAACTTATTTATACATGTATGGACATTCCATTTACATGTACTAATAATATTGGTTAAAATAAATCTATTCTGCATAAAATTTATCTAATATATTCAGATGTACTTGCCTGTGTTTAAACTTAAACAAACTTTATTACTGAGAGACTGAAATTTCTGGGGATAATTTTTTTTTTATCCACAGTCTGCTATACCAATCACTGCGGAAATTTGAACTGTTTCATCCTCAACATATGAACTGTTTCTCGAAATCAATTTCCTCAATTTTGTGGAGAAATGAACTGTTCTTTTTCAATATTTCTTAACATAATATTTGGCATTAACAATTAACATAGGAATTCTAACAGACTGTTGGAAGACCTGATCACCAAAGACTATGTAAATATTGTCAATGAGGATCTCCAGCATCTTTTTAATACCAAATTCAGAGTACTTGTGTGTAGAATCAGAGTGGTGTTTAACAAAATAATTTTTGAATGACTGATCACAAAATATGAATCTTTCTGTGTTTCATTTTTTTTTTTAAAAAGGAGCTGTCTGTGATGCCAAAAAGCCTAGTCTTTAATTTATCGTGAGGAATGGTCATCTAAAGTGTAAAAAAAATCATACGTTTTGATTTTCTTGATTTTGGAAAAGTTTTGTGATTTCAGATTTTAAAAGATCTTTGGTTTTTGGAATACACGTTTGATTTACACCACTTCTCGCATGCTTATCTCCCTTACCTCAGTTAATATTTTAGTGTGGAGCAAAAATAAGGGCTTGGTAGAACATGTACTGGATCTGCAATATATCTCTGTTTCTGGGGTTTTTGTGAAGTGTTTGAGGTGTATCAAATAGTTTAAGATTTGTATATACGAAGAGACTAAAAACTGTTTCTATGGTGCAGTTTGCACATCTAATATGCATTGGATGTATTAATTTCCTAAAACATTGGTTGCTAACATCTCTGCACAGGATGTGGCAATAGACAAAGCAATTGCATGTATCGTCTCACAGATGCGCCTGTTTTCAAATTCACAGAACATAAATTGTACAGCACTCTGAAATACACTTCACACACACATTGAACATTGTATACATGTATATACTGTGCATCTGAATCATTACTCATAACATGTCTCCCACTTAGAACCCAAGTTTCACTTATTGTTGACAACTTATTGTTGACAACTAAAAGGTAACCATTATTGTTTTCGCTGCGAGTGACCTGCCACTTACATCAGTAATTTCATTGAGCGCTGTGTCCGCACCGAGGCTGAAGTCCGTTCCTGGAACGTTGTTACTGATCGTGCACGGAACCACCACGATAGGGATACAAAAAGCATCATGCTTATTTCTTGCTTCCGCCATCTGCAGAGCACTGTGATATGCCTGAAATATATTACAAAGCAATTAAATGACAGGTCATGGGCCACAGTGCTCACCTGTGTCAGTTCACACAAAAGTGAGTAAATAACGGCTGACAGTAAACAAAAACTTGCAGTTCATAACTACATACACTACATGTCTCAAAAAGTTTAGCATATTGATATTACTTTCATGCAAGGTTTGGTCTCTCTGGTCGAGTGGTTCTTGAGAATAAAACTTTTTAAACTTCCACATCCTATTTTCACTATTTATAATTATCTTCTCTTAATATAGGACAGGAACCATCAAATACCAAAAAACTTTTACAAATAATAGTTTGTCCAAAGTTTGGTTGATATTCGCTTAGTTATTCTGAAGAAGTCAAAATATGGACAGCTAACCACAGATGGAATACTAAATATTATCAGATTTAAGGCTTGGGTGAGATTAATACTGAGCAAAGCTCAGACGGGCCAAAGCAAGGCTCTAAACATAACACGTATGCAAAAGAAACAAGAGGCCCATGGGCCACATCGCTCACCTGAGTCACCTTGGCCCATATCTGAAGACATTCCATATATATTTGCATGTAAAACCTTAGTCCCTATTATGGCCCCAACCTACCCCTGGAGGCCATGATTTTTGCAAACTTGAATCTACACTATGTCAGAACGCTTTCATGTAAATGTCAACTTCTTTGGCCCAATGGTTCTTGAGAAGAAGATTTTTAAAGATTTTCCCTATATTTGTATGTAAAACTTTGATCCCACTTGTGGCCCCATCTTACCCCCGGGGGCCATGATTTGAACAAACTTAAATCTGCACTATGTTAGGAAGCTTTCATGTAAATATCAGCTTTTTTGGCTCAGTGGTTCTTGAGAAGAAGATTTTTAAAGATGTTCCTTATATATTTGTAAATAAAATGTTGATCCCTTATTGTGGCCCCATCCAACCCCCGGGGCCCATGATTTTAACAAACTTGAATCTGCATTATGTCAGGAAGCTTTCATGTAAATCTCAGCTTTTCTGGCTCAGTGGTTCTTTAGAAAAATGTTGTTAAAGATTTTTCCTATACAGTGTATATTTGTATGTAAAACTTTGATCCCCTATTGTGGCCCCATCCAATCCCCAGGGGCCATGATTTTAAAAACTTGAATCTGCACTATGTCAGGAAACTTTCATGTAATTTTCAGTTCTTCTGGCCCAGTGGTTCTTGAGAAGAAGATTTTTAAATGACCCCACCCTATTTTTGCATTTTTGTGATTATCTCCCCATTGAAAGAGACATGGCCCTTCATTTGAACAAACTTGAAAGCCCTTCACCCAAGGATGCTTTTGGCCAAGTTTGGTTGAAATTGGCCTAGTGGTTCTGGAGAATTCGAAAATGTAAAAAATTTACAGACAGACGGTCAGACGACGGACAACAGGCGATCAGAAAAGCTCACTTGAGCTAAAAATGAGAAAATCAGCAAATGGATAGAGATAATCTCTACATATGTTCACTGAGCATTTTGTGATCCATATGGGCACTGCCATATTGTTTTGTTCATTAGTTGCTTCTACAGTTTTTCCATGTTTTAATATTGAATGCCAAAAATACAAGACTGACATCAAATATTGTTTAAAATGAATGGTATAATTATTATTGTTGCAATTTTTAGCCAATCATCAAATAGAAAAACAGTAATACGACTAAATAGATGAATGAGTTCACGAGTTTCTTTATATAAAAATATACGATATATTTACGTTTACTTTTTTGCCACGCTGAATTTGTGGGTTAATTTTGTTTTAATTTTTATTGTCTTTTAAATTGCATATGGGATGTATTGTTGTTTATAATTGTTTGATTTGAAAGAGAAAAATGGTTGAGGCTAAATGTGACGTCATGATGCACGGTTTACATTGGCTGGCGTTATATTCCCCACATTAAACGAATAAGCGGATCCTGTAATTATCCTCATATATCCCCCTTTAATATTTAGATGTTACTGGGCGTTTAACAAGGAGAATTTCATAAATAATATATATTTTTAAATGAATTATAATTTATCATCCTTAACGAAATTATGATTATCACTTGGGCCACGTAAATGACCATTTCGTGCTTCACTCAGTCCTACAGTCACACCATATATACATATTAGAATCCTTCTTTAGTACGAGTGTTGGATAGAGAAATTCCACCGAGGGGACAAGATTCACAATTTATGACAAGGCTCTGCAAAGGCCTGGACAGCGAATCTTGTTCCAGAGATGGAATTTCCCTATCCCACACAAGTAAATAATGAAGGATTTTTCTCTCATTTTACCCCCAGTTTAGTGCATAAATTCAAAGCTATTCAAAATGATCAAAATCCTTATTTCAACTTCAATGCAAAAACTAATTAGACAGCCAGAAAGAGCATACCCGAAAATGGATTACTGTAAGTGTAAACTAAAAAACCCAAGGTTGTCCACCAGAAAGCTATATATACATTAAATTTAAAGATAACGATGGAAAATATTTTTACTTCACCGTGTAACGTAAATCTTCACTGTGTAACGTAAATCATAGAAAATATATGACGTCACAATCAAATGACGTCGAAGCAGTGTGAGACAGAAAAATCTCACATGGATAAAGTCGATCTCACACTGGTGATAATGTAAGGGAAAGATATAAAGAGTATACTGATCTGGTTTGAAACTCTATAAATTTGATTTAAACCTACCTCAAATCCTCCGATAATCAGTAACCCACTGATATCATATTCTTTGAATTTTTCTGCAATTTTGTCCATACCATACTTTGCTCCAACACACCTAAAATCATAAAGCAGCACAAATTTTAGGACTGTGTTATCTTTTTTCAAAGTTAATGCATAGATAAACAATATCTAGTTTAAATATGGCCATAATCTTGGAAGTATGATACAGTTGCTGGCATCAAGATTTATGTACAGAAATTCTGAATGCCTTAAAATAAGAATCATACAGCATGCATCCTTGATCAACTTTTTACAGAATGCACCCATAACCTTTTTCCCCCCACAAAATGCATCCTTAACCTACTTTTTAGTTCCAAGCAGAGAGCCTCCAATGCCTGACCAGCCATGGACATCTGTCCAGCTCATTGGTTTTACCTGATAAACAAGAGTCAAAATCAATGCCAGTCTACAACATGACAGGTTTCTGAACTGTACAAAGTTTATTCTCCAACCTTACATAAAGTCTGAGGGAACAATTGACTAAAAACATTATCAAAATATGTTCTAAACTTTTTGGGAAAATATGTTCCTTTGAATTTCCAAATCCCAAGAATTAAAAAAATTACACATCAAAGTTTATAATATTTAAATCTGATTCAGTGTGAAGAAAATGATACAGAGATTCATGCAGGTAGGATGCATCTAATATAATACATTTTGTTTAGTTCTACACCTGAAAATAATACATTAAAACATTAATTTTATGAATACTTTCAACAAGAGAAAGATGCTATTTTCAGGAAAATAAAGAACCCTAGTCTATCATTTTTCTAGGTATCTGGTATTACACATAATATACACTTTCCCTATTGAGATTATAAAACAGTGGATCTTGTACCAATATCAGGGGTGCTATTTTACCACTATATGTATATTTGAATGCTATATATATGATATCATGCAATATTTCATCGGTCAGTTTAAATTCATTATAAAGCATACCTACATGTATATATCTATTCCATACGCATTGTATAACAATATTGTAACAATGGTTAAAAAAGCTGCAGGCGGCCGTTTCACTAAGCGATCGTAGATCGTAAACGTACGATTACGTTTAAGGTCATTTGACTCGCACGTATACGAGCGTTTCACGAAACCTAACGTAGTCATAACACTTACGATTGCGATTTACGTCTGACTTTTTAGAACTCTTTTCTCTATGGAGGTAGATTTAAAATTAATCCTACCATGGAAAGAAATATTCATTCATTATTTCTTCATGGTTTTAAACATATATCCTTATCGTCTGCAGTAACCCATGCAAGTTGTCAACAAAAATAATGGAAATTTTGAGCCCGATCTCTAGTGTAACGTAAAGAAAATTCCTAGAATGTTTAAACAATTGATAGAATAATTTTTATTGACTTTCATGTAACTAAAATTGGGTTGGGAGGGTGGGGGGGGGGGGGTGATATAAGAAATAACATAAAAGAATTACATTTTAGAATTTTAAATGCCATGTATCGATCTGCTCATGTGAGCCAAATTTCCATCAATAAGTAAACTATCTTCAACGGATTAAAAAAAAAAATGAATAAGAAAATGAAATTATATTGATAAAAGGAAATAATAAAATGAAAATAAAATTGCACACAAGTATAGGAAATTTTACCCTGCATCAAACCATGGATATGTACGTACTCCGACGTTTAATCATTGTTGTAAAATAAGCTGTAACACTAATGACATATCTATTCACTTATTTGTATAAATTTCAAACAAATCATGGGCTCAATTGTCCCTAAAATGACTTGAAATTTATTTTCCACATGCGTTTGTCTTTTATATATATTTTTTCCGTTTAGGCATGTAAGCATATGCTAACTTCTGTCTTTACGTGATGATGTATAATCTAGATCATTTATTAAAAATTATTATTGATATTATACTTTATGATGATTGATTTTTATATTGTTTAACTTCCCTCTCGTAAATTTTCACTAATATGGAGACGTCACCATTGCCGGTGAAGGGCTACAAATTTTAGGCCTATACTCGGCGCTTACGGCCATTGGGCAGGGAGGGATCTTTGTCGTGCCACACCTGCTGTGACACGGGACCTCAGTGTTTGCAGTCTCATCCGAAGGACCACCCCATTTAGTCGCCTCCTACGATAAGCAAGAGGTTCTGAGGACCTATTCTAACCCGGATCCCCACGGGAGTGCACTTTATAAAAAGGGGTCGGAACCCCAAGGGTCCGATAATGACCCTTCCCTTGTCTGTGTATACATATAGGTCTAGGTTTGTATGTTTAATTTCTAACGACCTTCATAAAAGCACAGAAACGATCCACTTACAAAATTGGGATTTTAACCCCTCTCCCATTACCAAATCATTTTATTATCATGTTTTCCTTAAAATGTGCATGTATTATGCAGTTAGTCAGTTGCATCAAAGGTATTGATCTGACGGGGAAAAAAAGCTGAGTACGTCGAATCACAACGTCTTGGATCATTAAATCCACTGTTTCTAAAGAAATTTTATTTCTGAACATGAGAATAATAATGTCTTGGAACCCCTCTAATGTTAAATATACATGTGATCTAACAGTGATGCAGGCATATGTAGCTATACCCCCCCCCCCCCCCCCCCCCCCCTATCTGTTCTCGTTATTATTACATGCAAAGTTTGATATATTGACTACCCCCCCCCCCCTCACTTTTTAAAATATGAATTCGATCTTGCATTGTCTTTATATTTATTTCAGCAAACTGGTAACAAGGGCTAGGCCCATTTTGGACCCGAACTCTATGATACAATGAATTTTCTATATTTGTGGTATCACAGAGCCCGGGCCCAAAACGAACTTGACCCCTGTGAGACTGACATTTCTGTGGGTGTGCATAACAAAGAAGGACAACTCTAATTGATTTAAGGTTCGGGCTCGGACTGTACAATATTTTTGTGCAAAAGCAGACTGCAAGTCATTGTGATTGTTTTCTTCCTACAAAGTATAAACAAACTCGGTCAGGTAAATACTACCACAAAATGATCTCAGGCGGGGCCAGCATGGCGGCCATATTGCTCATTTACCTGCATGTAGGAACACTTACGATAACCCTAGACCACTCGTAGGGTTACGATCAATACTGATCGTAAATCGCAAATCGTAACTTTTAGTGAAACGGTCGTACGTGCTACGTTCACATTTAAGTCTACGTTTACGATCTACGATCGGTTAGTGAAACGGCCGCCAGAACTGTAGCTTTCTAAAAAAAAAAATCCCCAGAGAGCTTCTGTTCTGCAGTTGAAAATTATGTATTACCTTTAGTGAAAAACACTGTGGTTTTAATAAAGAAGAGCCTGATATTAAATTCAATCTCATTAATTAATTAATCTATCTAATAAGAATGATGCTTGATTTCATGATTACTGAAAACTTGTTAAATCTATACATGGCCAAAAAGCAATCAATTAAAAATTAACGTGATATTAATATTGTTTTTGCAATTACAGGCATTTCATGATAAAATTTCTCAATGGATCCATTGTTATAGATCTTCTATATGCTTTACTGATTAAGCCTTTCCTGATCAAGAAATCTGGATAATGTTTTAAAAACTGGTTCCCTTGGATACTCAACCTGCCCTGTGACCAGCAAGAATGATTTTGTCACATTTTTTTTTGCAAAAGGTCACTGTACTAAAAGTGAAACTCCTTGGTAAGAATCTGACCACATCATTCAGGAGTTAAAGTATCCAAGGATAATGGTTTTGGGGATAGAATAGTATACAATCATTACACCTGGCAAAAGGGGGGGGGGGGGGAGAGTGAAGTGCAAAATGAAATAGAAAAACAAGAATTAAATGTTCCATCTGTAGTTTATTTTATCATGCACCCTTAGATTCATTCTTCATTCCATCAAAGATTGTGATCTTGTCCTTCAACCTTTGCACTCCAAATTTAATAGGTACTGATACGGTGTCTTTTGTATGATAAAATACATGTACACTCCAAACTTTGTACAAAAGGATTTTTTTTAAACGACCATTGACCATGAAACTCTTTAACAATAAATAGGAAACTAGATCTTCACCATAAGTGATTTCCTGGTTTGGTCAAGTATCCCATGACTTTAATTTTGTATACTGAAGAGAACTAGCACAGGTAGGAATGCATGAATGAATGGGCATGGGACTAAGTTCTCCTCATGTTGTAGGGGTATAATAAAATATATTCTTGAAACCCTGAAGCTTGAGATATAGTTCATTAAAAAGTATCAGCTTAAAAGCTTATGTAATTATACAATGTATGTAAGCATAGGAAATTCCCAGAAACCCTTGCTAGAGAAGCTGAAACAAAGCTGAATGGTGGGAACTTTATTACAAGGGAGGTAAATCTTACCGGATCTATAACCTCTGTCAACTGCAACCAAAAACAAAATTTTAAACCACCAGCTATTATGCTCCCAATTACACGTAAGCTACATATACTTAAGCATTAAACACATTGTCCCATTAATTTGTATATTTTGAAACTACCTATGCATGCATTAAGAAAAGTTGCAATGAAAAAATTGAAATAATAATCAAGCATAATGAAAAATAAAGTTAAAAAATCTAAAAACCCTCTTGGCCAACAATCATTTTATGACTTCAAAATCCTGTACATGTATTATAGTGTTGGTTGGTTTAATTTAGTTGATTTTTATTGAGAAAATGATTTCACAACTGTAAATAAGTTTAAATCATAGGACACTATATATATACAAAGGTGTTTAATTAACACAGCAGTCATGAAACTATGATAGTACAGAATTCATTGCTCACTTCTACCTCATATTAAGACCCACATGTACATGTGTATAAAACATCTCAGATAAATTACTGTAGACGTTCTAATTCTGACAGAAACATACAGTATACATTATATACTATTACATCAAACAAGTCAAAATGACCTTTTATGAAAGACTGGGATTCGAACATGATTTTTAACCCACATGTAACTAAAGTAACACTAAAACTACAATGTGGTAGATACAATGTATATCAGAAGCTAACAGGAAACATGTGTTAATCAAACAAAGGTCAAATCAACATAATGGAAATCAACTTTTATACGCGATGACTTTATTTTGTAATTTACTAATGATGAGCTATTTTGTGATGACTAATTTTTGCGACAAGATAATCTTAAACAAGTATAAGAAATGTTAAAGGAGTGCTTTGTAGAAATGTTCACGACAGCAATGAACCCCATGAATCTCATGAAGATTTCCCACATGTGAATAAAAGTTGATTTACAGTATAGAGAGCTGAATTTAGGCGGTAAACGATTCATGTTAGTGATATTGTACATTATAAATAAGAACTGTCCCCCCCTCCTCCGATGCCCTGTAAATCCCTGATAATCATAGCCTTACATTGCCATATAAGAGTCCATCAAACGAGTCGTGGAAGCCCAGCACAGTGTAGCCTTTGGTCAGTGCTACCCTAACAAATGACCGGACCGCTGCATTCGAACCACAGGCAGGTGCCCCTATACACATCACACCAAGTTTCTTCCCAGTCTGGGAAATAAACATAGGAATCATATAACTGCCCCATTACGTGTTCACATGATGCTGCTTTACAAATCTTGTTGCAGCATTCTTAGACATGGAAACATAAACATCAATCTCAGATTTTGAAATTCCAATAGTGGTAAATATTTTATATATGCATGCATGAATTCACTTTATATTATTATGTCTTAGTATTCTTACAGAATGACATCTCTTACAGAAAGAAAGTTCAAACAGGTATCACTTCCACTTACTGCACAGGTCGTTCCAGAGATATCACACTTTTCTTTTGGCGGTCGTAGCTTACTCAACATTCGGTAGGTGGTCAAGTTATTCTGGAAACTCCTGAAATCACAACACTTCATAAAGTTTTCTAATTCTAATTACTGCATGAAGGTGGCACCGACACTGATAAATCTGCAGTGTACGGACTACATAGTACAGTGGAGCCTCGTTAATCCGGACACTTTGGTTCCCAGCAAAATCGTCCGGATAAATGAAGCGTCCGGATAATTGAATCGCATATTTTCTATCTTTTCATAAGTAACCAATATATGCCTACTTTATTGATGCATAGTGAATTAAACACATTCTATCATTGGATTTGACCATTAGCACTAGTAAATAAATTATGATGATGTTAACATTTACATGAACTTCAAAGCACTAAAATTTAATACGTGTTCAGTGTATTTGCCTGTGCTTACATTGTACGTATATATGAACCCTACAAATAAATATACAAAACTGTGTACCGTATGCACTAAAACAAATAATGAAGCACTTTATGTAACTATAAGTAAATGAATCATTTATAGTAACTAACATAATCATTTACACTTCAAACATTTCATCACACTTTTACTTCTTAAAGAGGTCGGTAATTTCCATCTGTCACGATTCACGGGTTCGGCGGTCTGTTAAAAGTTGATATAAGAATTTCGTGATTATCATGTCAGTTGACAACATTCTTTGACCAAAATTCCATCTGCCAGAGTTTATATTTCTTATTCTATAATTATCCAAGACAATATCGGGAGAACAAAAATCATTTAAACTCGTAATATCAAGACCTACTACTGCTTTGATCTAGCCACACGCACCTATTATTATCATGATGCGATGATAACGGAACAAAACTCGGGTGAAACTAACATTACGGGTACATACAAAATTTAATTGTCATTTTCCTTAAAATGGTAATTTTCTCACTTCTACCCAGAGTTTAAAAATTCGAAAGCAATAAAGCTCTACAACATCGTAACAAGAATCAATCGTACACAGGTACATTCTACATGCGTGACATTCTGAACGTTAAAAACTTACTACATATACATATGCATGAACATACATGTATATTTCAAGCCAATCAACAATATAAAATCCAGAATCTAGAAGTATAATCTACACTCTTTAGATTTGCATAAGCCGATAATCAATTTACGAATCAGTACAATTGATATGTGTAGCACATGTAGCAGTTAACAAAATTATCATTACGGCATGATGTTTAATTTATTAATACTATTAGGCTATTGATCAAGACTATAAAATGATATGCTACAGATTTATATACAAAATTCAACACTACACGCAATAAAGATCTTATGTGCGAAAATTGGCAATACAATGTCTCGATCGGCACGTGCTATCTAATTGACATCATCACACACCACTTCATTATAGGGAGGTGTTGACAAGTACAGGTAATCACTTCAATTAGACAGTTTGGCTTGTTTTCTTTATAATTTACGCCTTGCTAAAATTGTCCGACACAGACCTTCCCTTAAAAAATTACCGTCCGGATTAACGGTACAATTTTCAATGCATTATAACGTTTTGTAGTAAAAAGTGACCGTCCGGATCCGGAACCCGAATATCCGGATTAGTGATGCAAAATACTGTATAAAAATTCCGTTCCCTAGAAAAATCGTCCGGAAGGTGAAGCGTCCGGATTAATGGCGTCCGGATTACCAAGGCTCCACTGTATAAGATATTCTTACTTTCCTCTCAGCCTTACTGCTTCATCAAAGTTTTTCTCATTCATGGCCTTCTGTACAGCTTGTGTCTGAAATGTTTAATAACCATCACTTAAAGAAAAATCAAAATCTACTCAATCTTTCATTTGTTTATATCAATTTTGATAGAAATGAAAATAATATAAGGATAATACGAAAAGGTCTCCACGGACATTAATATATTTTCTGAAAAAATCTTAAATACACCACTACAACATTTTCATTAAAATAAAAGCTTCAGGAAACTGTTTTACTAATCCACATTCAGTGACGATTTTAGAAAATACTGATCAGCTGACCATTACAACTTACTCGTTCTACACACTCCATCAGAGGCACCCGCACCGTCTGATTACCGTCCAGAGAGCACACACAGGCCGGGGTGTCAGGGGTGGCATCCATCAGGGCAAGGACCGCCTCTGCTCCCATACGGGCACCCTGTCAATGGAATTTACAAAGAGTTTGCTCCCTTACCATCTTATTCCTTATTGTTACTACAGAGACTAAAGTGGACCAAAGAACATGCCTCCAGTTGTTTTATTACCATCCATAAGAAAGACATCAGTCTAAAAATATCAGTACAATGAAATCATTCCTACTGAGCACGATATAACTAATTCAAATACATGTTTGAAGCACATGTATTATGAAAATTTTGCACATACACTGTTACATGTAACATGAAAGTGTAAATAATTGGCACAGGGATCTACAAGCTCACCTACTTCATTTTCCTCTTACACAAAAGTGCACTGGGTCTTAAAGTGACACTCTCCTTTATATAATTTACTCTTCTTTTTAATTACATAATTGCCCTAGAAAGAAGTGCAGCCCTTCAACTAACCAAACTTAAATCCCTTTACCCATTCTTCATGCCAAGTTTGGTTGGAATTGACCCAGTGTTTTTTAAGGTGGAGTTCATATAGTATTAAAAGAGTTTAAAGGAGTTTATGAACAGACACACATACAGCTCATCTGAGCATTTTCTTCTGGTAAGCTATAATAGAACATCATTTATTTAGATTGTTATAAATGTAATTACTGGTATATTGTTTTAAAACTGTACATGCCACCTGAGGGCCCTTAATTGGTAAAGATAAACATGTCTTACAACTGTACAAATACATTAGGACTCAATAACACAATATGAACCTGATGTTTTACTTACAAGGATCCTGTCAAAGGTTGTAGATTTATAACACTATATGAACCTGATGTCTAAGGCTGTAGGTTTATAACACAATATGAACCTGATGTCTCAGGCTGTAGGTTTATATAAAACACAATATGAGCCTGATGTTTTACTTACAAGGATCCTGTCAAAGGTTGTAGGCTTATAACACAATATGAAACCTGAGTGATGTTTTACTCACAAGGATCCTGTCAAAGGTTGTAGGCTTATAACACAATATGAAACCTGATGTTTTTACTCACCAGAATCCTGTCGAAGGCTGTGGGTTTTCCCCCTCTTTGTACGTGCCCCAGGACTGTCACTCGGGTGTCATACTTCAACTTCTCAGTGATAACCTAGAATACACAGATCAGGATTCATTATGCAAATCGTGATAACTTCATCTTGTAGTACAGATCGCTGAGCTGACGTAAAAGGAGTGTTTACATGTACCAACCCTTTTGATCATGTCTGCTGTGATGGCATTCCCCTTCTTGTCTGTGGCCCCCTCAGCCACCAGTATGATGTTGAGTCTCTGACCAAGGGCTCGTTCCTATTGGGTCAAGTTAACAAGTGGTCAATAGTCTTATGGTTGATTAAGAACAATATATACAGTGATTTGTGTTATCAATGTAATATTTATAAGAGTTAAGAGTAATATGTGTTATCAATGTAATGTTTATAAGAGCTAAGAGTAATATGTGTTATCAATGTAATGTTTATAAGAATTAAGAGTAATATGTGTTATCAATGTAGTGTTTATAAGAGTCTAGAGTAATATGTGTTATCAATGTAGTGTTTATAAGAATTTAGAATGCTGGTACATACATACTAAGTGAATTTTCTTGTCAGAAAGGCAATGATACCGATGTTTCCAATCATTGAGTCACTTGACCTGCATGCAGACTATGTGACACAGATACAAGACTGCAGCATTATCAAACCTTGTTTTCTGAGGCTTTTGAAGTGCCCCAGAATATTACAACATATTGTGACTCCAGTCACATGATTCCAGACCACTACTTATAGTGACTCCAGTCACGAAATTCCAGACCCCTATTTATAGTGAATATATAGTGAGTCCAGTCACGATATTCCAGACCCCTATTTATAGTGAATATAGTGAGTCCAGTCACGATATTCCAGACCCCTATTTATAGTGAATATAGTGACTCCAGTCATGTGATTCCAGACCCCTATTTATAGTGAATATAGTGAGTCCAGTCATGTGATTCCAGACCCCTATTTATAGTGAATATATTGTGAGTCCAGTCACGCTATTCTAGTCCCCTATTTATAGTGAATATAGCGAGTTCAGTCATGTGATTCCAGACCCCTATTTATAGTGAATATAGTGAGTCCAGTCATGTGATTCCAGACCCCTACTTATAGTGAATATAGTGAGTCCAGTCATGTGATTCCAGACCCCTATTTATAGTGAATATAGCGAGTCCAGTCACGCTATTCCAGACTCCTACTTATAGTGAATATAGCGAGTTCAGTCATGTGATTCCAGACCCCTATTTATAGTGAATATAGTGAGTCCAGTCATGTGATTCCAGACCCCTACTTATAGTGAGTCCAGTCATGTGATTCCAGACCCCTATTTATAGTGAATATAGTGAGTCCAGTCATGTGATTCCAGACTCCTACTTATAGTGAATATAGTGAGTCCAGTCATGTGATTCCAGTCCCCTATTTATAGTGAATATAGTGAGTCCAGTCATGTGATTCCAGTCCCCTACTTATAGTGAATATAGTGAGTCCAGTCATGTGATTCCAGACTCCTACTTATAGTGAATATAGTGAGTGCAGTCATGTGATTCCAGACTCCAACTTATAGTGAATATAGTGAGTCCAGTCACGCTATTCCAGTCCCCTATTTATAGTGAATATAGTGAGTCCAGTCACGCTATTCCAGTCCCCTATTTATAGTGAATATAGTGAGTCCAGTCACGCTATTCCAGTCCCCTACTTATAGTGAATATAGTGAGTCCAGTCACGCTATTCCAGTCCCCTATCTATAGTGAATATAGTGAGTCCAGTCATGTGATTCCAGTCCCCTATTTATAGTGAATATAGTGAGTCCAGTCATGTGATTCCAGTCCCCTACTTATAGTGAATATAGTGAGTGCAGTCATGTGATTCCAGACTCCTATTTCTAGTGAATATAGTGAGTCCAGTCATGTGATTCCAGTCCCCTACTTATAGTGAATATAGTGAGTCCAGTCACGCTATTCCAGTCCCCTACTTATAGTGAATATAGTGAGTCCAGTCATGTGATTCCAGTCCCCTACTTATAGTGAATATAGTGAGTCCAGTCATGTGATTCCAGTCCCCTACTTATAGTGAATATAGTGAGTCCAGTCACGCTATTCCAGTCCCCTACTTATAGTGAATATAGTGAGTCCAGTCATGTGATTCCAGACTTACAGCTGCCAGTTTTTTACACAGGGTTTCCTCCCAGTCATCCTCCGGAGGCCACTCAGGGATAAACACCCAGTCCGCCTCTGTAGCCAGAGCTCCCACTAACGCTAGGTACCTACAGGAAAGAATTACAATAAATTACAGTGGAAAACACTTACAATAAATTACAGTGGAAAACACTTACAATGAATTACAGTGGAAAACACTTACAATGAATCACAGTGGAAAACACTTACAATGAATCACAGTGGAAAACACTTACAATGAATCACAGTGGAAAACACTTACAATGAATCACAGTGGAAAACACTTACAATGAATCACAGTTGAAGTTTGGTATCTTGAATGTTGATATCTCAAATACCATGGATATGTCGTAGTGATTTGGAAGTCCCACCTACATTTTCTTTATGCACAGAATGTATTTTAACTTCAATATCTTAAACCCACGGATATTTCATAGTTTTTTCTTGGCCCCAAAGATAAGATAATGTGGTTTGACTTTACTTCTAGTAAGTCCGTTAACAGTCACATACATGCTCTGTAAATAACTTTTCATTTGCAAGAACACGTGCAATGTAGTCTTTAAGTGAAAATATGGTTCTCTGAATAATTTTACATGTAAACATAACAATGAACAAATTCAAAGTTCACAAAAATTATGCTTCTCTGAGAAACCTAACAAGGTATGATGGTAGGGGAAAACGTCTTGTGACATATACAGGTAAGTGAATTACCTGTACACAAGTAAGTGATCCACAGTATGTGTATAATTATACATTATTAATACATTAATCAAAATGCTGAAATTCAAAATTGCTGTAAGAGGCAACATAAGTCACTTACCCACAGTGCCTGCCCATCACCTCCAGAACAAAGCATCTCTGATGGCTATGAAAATAACAAAATTAATGAGAAAAATTTAGAAAAAAGTTCAGTAATGTTTATGAAATGGTCCTAATAGTAGTCTATCAAAACTACAGCAAAACTGCGAAAATCACTTCACCTAAAATCCATTTACATAATACTGAGCGTTTAATACAGGTTTTTCTTCTTGGAAAAGATAGATGAAAATATCTAAACTTCCAAACAATTATGTTACGAAACATTATGACGTCATTCTTACTATGCTTGGCAATACACCCAATCCAGTTAAGTAAAGGATATAAGCCAAAAGAAGATCGGGGGGCATATTGTTTTTGTCCAGTCTGTAATTCTGTCATTCTGTCTGAAACTTTAACCTTGCTAATACCTTTTGAACAGTAAGTGATAGAGCTTTGATATTTCACATGAGTATTCCTTGGGACAAGACCTTTCCGTGGGTACCTACATTTTTGACCCTGTGACCTTGACGTTGGAGTTTGACCTACTTTTTGAAAACTTTAACCTTGCTAATAACTTTTGAACAGTAAGAGATAGAGCTTTGATATTTCACATGAGTATTCCTTGTTACAAGATCTTTCCCTTGGTATTAAACCTTTTGACCTTGACATTTGACCTACTTTAAATTTTTTTTTTACATTGGTCATAACTTGTAAATGGTAAATATTAGAGCTTTCATATTGTACATGAGCATTTCTTTTGACAAGATCTTTCTACTGGTACCAAGATATTTGCCCTTGTGACCTTGGCCATCTTCGGAATTGGCCATTATCGGGAGCATTTGTGTTTCACAAACACATCTTGTTTAAATTTATTTTTTAATGTTAGATTTAAGATGGAAACACCATTTTTTTTTTTACTTCATTTATATATGTTGTGATATATCCCTATCAAAATTGGTATGGATCACCCTAGTTTTGAAAATTCTTATATATAATTTAAAATAAATACATTAAGTAAAATGAAGGGAAAAAAAATCGGTGCATTTGCCAAAATCATGTTTTTGAACATGAAAAGTAAGATCTTCGATCTCGGGGGCATAAAAATGAAATAAAATCCTTACCTACCTACCTTATTTTTCAAGGGAGTGTAACCAGAACCACACATATTTTATTTGGACTAATAATGAATACAACACGTTGAATTACCTGGAGGCAGTGGTGGCAATACAGTCTACAGCTTCTACAATACGATGGAGGGCGGAGTCAGCCCCAATAGTCATGTCTGTCCCACAGAAATCATTGTCAATAGAGCCCACCAATCCCACAATGTTCAAGTGGGAGCAATCTGTTCTCTGCTGTTGGGTGATGCAACCTACAATATCGGGATTATCTCAACCTGATGATAATATAATAGGTCCCACAAACTCGGGATTATCTTAACCTGATGATAATATAATAGGTCCCACAAAATTGGGATTATCTAAGCTGATGATAATATATGACAGGTCCCATAAAATTGGGATTATCTCAACCTCATGATAATATAATAGGTCCCACAAAATCAGAATTATGATTTATCTCAGCCTGATAAAATATAATAGGTCCCACAAAATCGGGATTATACCTCAACCTGATGACAAAATATCATAGAGTGCTCGAGCTGGGCTTCGCCATTTTCGCCAATGGTGAATTTTTTTCAAAAATGGCGGAAAAAAAAGTGGCGAAAATCCCTTTTTGCAATAAATTGAATTTTTAATCCTTTGTCAGTGACACATTATCACCTGTTTGTTTATGCAGTCAAAATCTGTTTATTCAGTCAACGCGTGCGACTGGAAATCTCGCGTCGCTCCAGTGCACACAGAGCTGGTCACAGCCTCAGGTAATTTATGGCTGCAAAAAAGTCGGTGATTATGTAATAAAGTACATCGGTCAGCTGTTTACCCTGCTGTGGTCAATTGTTTAACATTTAAAGTCTTATTCATTATCGTGTTATCATTTCCACATTAATGTCAATTCTTAAGCAGAGAACCGACCGGTAATTAAATTGGCCATATTGTTGTGTATAATGTATATATTAATACATCAATGGTTTGTTTTTGCGGCCAAACTCGTTGATTACAAGATTTTGATTTTGATGTGTTTGATTTTAGTTCGAATATTTCATAAACAATGCGGTCGGTCACCATTGATATGGATATAGCAATTTTAAAAAATAATTTTCTTTGAAGTTCGGTGCTCAACAGTATAAAAATGCTTATCTCATAAGACTATGCACCCCATTCTATTTTGACACTAAACTTGTAGCTTCTGACCCTAGTCAGTCTAAAATTAAAAAAATATCTATGTTTGGCTTTACAGTCAACCCCACCTGCTCAAACATCTGATTCTGTCCAAATTGCAAAATCTTCCATACAAAAACGGAAATTTAATAGGGAATGGTTGAGATTTGACTCTAAATTGGGCTTGATGTTTTGTGACATCTGCATTTCGGTCAATGTACACAATGTTTTCACTGAGGGGTGTAGCATCATGAAGTTTATATTTATATGATTTATTATCTGAATTTTGATTTCCATAATAGAATTTATTAAACTAATCAATTTCTTATTATTTCAGAAAGAAATGTTTAGGTATGGTAGCTGGATATGATTAAGTAATGTAACTGATTCAAAATGCTAAAATAAGTGTAATGAGTAAAATAATAAATAATATGATGGAAATAATTGTAAAGCATGTGATTATTTGTGCTGGCCACTCCCCGAAAAAGTGGCGAAAGGGAATTCTGGTCCAGTGGGAGCACTGATATCATAATGATATAATAGGTAGGGGTGTGTATTGCTCAAGATTTTCCGATACGATACGAAACAATATTTTCTGATGCCATATCCGATATAATGGATTTACAATATAGTTAAGCATTTTCTAAAGTAAAATATCAAAATAAAAAAAAAAATGAAGTGGTTCAATATCTTTTATTTCATAACAAAACAAACAATGACAATTAAAGCCTGAGGAAACTCCAATGTCACAATGTAAAAGCGGGGATTAAAGTCTGAGGAATCTCCGATATGTCACAATGTAAAAGCGAGGATTAAAGTCTGAGAAGTCTCCGATGTGTCACAATGTAAAAGCGGGTATTAAAGTCTGAGAAATCTCCAATGTCACAATGTAAAAGAGGAATCGTGTTCCTGTTAGAAGCCATTTTTAAATTATGAACTTCGATCCCGACTATTAAAAGGGCTATTTTTAACCCGACATTATATCGTATTGTAGAAACACCGTATCGTATATCGCTGGACAGATGTATACCGGTACATTTCCATATATCGATATATTGATTCACCCTTAATAATAAGGCCTACAAAATTGGGATTATCTCAACCTTGTGATAAAATATAATAAGTCCCACAAAATTGGGATTATCTCATCCTGATGATAATATAATAGGTCCCACAAAATCGGAATTATCTCAGCCTGATAAAATATAATAGGTCCCACAAAATCGGGATTATCTCAACCTCATGATAATATATGACAGATCCCACAAAATTGGATTTATTTAAACCTGATGATGATATATAACATGGCCTACAAAATCGGAATAATCTCAACAAAACATTGCCAGATCACAATCACAAGAATCTGATGATAATACGTAATTTAACCTAGAAAATCAGGACAATCTCAATAATGCATAACCAGAATAGAGTCATATAAAGACCAAAAACAGATGAGTTACTGCCTAAACTAATGTGTCATAAACCCTTCTAGTCAGGTTAAATATCCTTCTTACCATTCTTAAGTAAGTCATCCAGAAGCTCCGCCCATTCCTTCCTGAAGAGATTGGCACCTGTCAAACTGCCATCTCCACCAATCACCACCAGGTTTGTGATATTGTTTTTGACCAAGTTCTCAGCAGCTTTCATACGCCCTCCCCTCTCACGGAAGTCCTTACAGCGGGCACTTCCTATCACAGTTCCTCCCTGTCAAAAGTGTCTAGTGATTTTCAAAAAATCCTGAACTCCCTGTTATCAGGTATCATTAGTGTTCAGAAATGTGGGATGTAGATCATGAGATGCAAATATTTCAAATGTAATATTTCAGTAACCTTACCATCTGCATGATCCCCGAGCTGCTGGCCCAGGTGGCCTCCATGATGTTTTCTCCCCCATCAACCATCCCCTGGTATCCCTACAAAGTTACATTCAGGTGTTATATTTACATGGCTGTGAGCGGATATTTGTATCTCTCTTTAATCTGTTTAAAAAGACTACATTGTGCATGTAAGGCCATCATTAAAAATATATTTTTGTTTGATGTACTCCGACCCACATTTTTCAAGGTGGGTTGGTAGGTAAGTTTTTTGGGGTTTTTTTTAATGTCATGAAACTAATATTTTCTTTTCAAATAAGGATTTTTTTAATATATATTTTTCAAGGGAACCAAAAAAAAAAAAAACCAAACAAACAAAAAAAAAAAACAAAATGAAATTTTAAATTGCCGAAAAAAATTATCGGGTAGGAGCAAATTTGATGGGTCGGTTGGAGTACATCAAACAAATAAATTTTTATTTTTGGCCTAAATGGACAATGAATGGTTATACACCTGTTCTATTTGTTTTGTGTGTGTTCCTCATTACAGTCTTCTAAAATTAACAGGAAATTTTTCTACTCTGAACAAGTGATTAGTGAGGCTTATACAAGGTAGTTAGCAGGAAATGAAGATCATTGCCTGTCAAGGAAATCTTCGTATTGTGTGTTGGTATTTACCTCCTTTATGTAGAAAACCTTGCAGCCCAGGTAGGCTCCCATTCTTACTACAGCTCTCACGCTGGAATTCATTCCTATAAAGCAGAGGAGAAAATGGCTTTAACTCACTCTAACATGTATGTGAGGAAAGACAGGGTAAATGGGAGAGGCAGAGGGAGGGGAAAGGGGAGGAGGGACAAAAGAGGAAAGGGGGAGGGATGTCTTGTCTACCTCCCACATAAAGGCATTATACCATCGTAAATATGAATAGCAAATGTAAAGAACCAACAAGCCACTGTCATAAACACAAAATGAATTCCTCTCAATCAATACAATACATTTACAACACAGCATTATGTATTATTTGAAAGAATTTCATCATGCCACACATAACAACGACATGTTACTGCTATCAATTCTGACTTTCTTCTTTTGTATGTTGCTCTTTACTTGCATGTCCTCAATGGCTCCAAATTGATTTCAATAAATCTCTTCTATAGCAACTTGAAACTTACAAATTCTAAAACTAACACCGAATAATTCTGCTCTGGACATTACTGATGATAGGATCACTGCAGTGGAATCAATTAAGGTGGCTAATTTTCAGGTTTATCAAACTGAATTATAGAAATCAATCTCATATATTGTTCTTTTAGCTTTTACATATTCTTGAATATTTGATGGCAGACTATATACCACCATGAATAAGCAGAGTCACCTTATTAATATAATTCATTTTTGACATTAAATGCTATACTGTCATGAGCAAGTCATTATAAAAACAACAACCATGCAGTATCTGTATACATATACGGGAGGATTGATCATAACAAGTTCACTCAACAATTATTCAAAGTTTAATTTCTAACCGTTTCAAATGACTATTTATTGTATCAACATGATCAAATTATCAACAGCTGAAAACCGTCAGACCTCTGGTCCCAACAAACATTTATTAAATATTGGGACACCAAAAATCGTTGTAATTGCAAAAGTCATAGACTTCCATATAGTCTGAAAATTCAATTTTTTAAGTGATATTTTGTATTTTAACTTTGTATTGTGCAGTGTTCGAAATTAACCATAGATCGAGTCTATGTCAAATGACACTGGTCTATGCCAATTGTAATTGAGATAGACCAAACTGTCTATGCCAATTTCTAGATTTAAGCTATCAAGCTATCCCAAAGGACCTCTACTGTGGCTCTACATGATCAGTCGACATCTGATAAATGTTACGAGGAAATGAGGATACCGTTATGGAAATGGAAAGAAAATATGCTTTCTAAGTACATTAGAAGTAAATGAAAATGCTCTTTTTTTGGCGATATTTTTTTTCAATGTTGCGGTCTATGCCAATTCGATAAGGTCTATGTCATCATGTGTTGGCATAGATTCATGGTCTATACCAAGTTTTTAACCAATTTCCAACACTGATTGTGTATTTCCAGTTTGCATATGCATCATAGATTCTGGAAATTTTCTTTTTGCTTTTTAAGACTGATGTTTCGTGAAGACGAGATCTACCGTAGGTATCTGACTTAAGTTACTATGTAGTGGACAGTGGGATATGTACATTCAAAATTGCTGAAGAAACGTCATTGAACAATTCAGTTCGTCAATACAACCTATCATTGGGTCAAATGCTGTCTGACATGTTTCATACCAATTGTTAGGCCGTTCTTGGCACACTGATTTTGACTACAGATAACTCCTTTTACCTGATCAGGATATAGGGCTCACGGCGGGGGATGCTTACTCCTCCTAGGCACCTGATCCCCCTCTGGTGTGTCCAGGGGTCCGTGTTTGCCCAACTATCTATTTTGTATTGCATATGGGAGTTGTGGGATTGATCACTGTTCGTTATCTTCACCTTTCATATATGATATATTGTATATACCTCTTGATTATACAGTAAACGTGTAGAGTCGATGCATGTGTGCCAGGTTGCGACACAAAAGTTTTGGCCCAGTGTGATCCCTGTAAAAGTACTTTGCTGAACAACTCATACAATGGTACTTTTCACTAGTACAGGCAGTAGATCTTGCCATTCTTTCTTGTTTAATTTACTAGTGATGTCATCTGTCCCTAAGACTGCACAGATTACATTGTTACATGTAAAACATTTCTCAAGGTCAGGAACTAAACAGAACATGTTTGGCATTTAAATCAATCTTGTTTGTCAAAACAAAATCATGCTCTTTACGGCTGCAAGGATTTCGCTACCTCTTGGGTTTCGCCTTTGTTATAGAATGATAACACCCGAGACACTCTGTATATTGTCTGCTAGCGCAGCACCGGTAACTTTCGGTTAATAAACAACGAACATTAGGCTATTTAAGATATGCATACTTTTGGGAAACAGGGACTTAATAATTTTGCAATGTATTGATTGCTGAATACGACATACCCTGGGAATCCCCTCCACTTGTGAAAACGCCAATGGCTTTCCCCATACCACTTCCCCATGCTAATTCCTGTCCCTCTCTCCCAGATTCAGTCATGATGCTGTCTTTCCTACTCAGAGCGTTACGATTACTGAAGATACGCTCCCTGTCACTTCTCATAAACACGCCATCCGTTTCCATTGCCATTTTTGGTGGAATGTGTCCTCCAGACGAAAGATCTGAGACCTTCCAGACACGACCTTGACTGGATTCGACCAATTCGGAACACCCCTGATTTTTTCATTGACCATAGCAAATGTCGTAGAAGTAGACAATTTCGCTAAAAAAAAAATATCTATCATGAAAAAAATCACAAAAAGGCACATTCTATAATTGGTCTATCTTATATCTTTTCATACAATTTAACTGGTGAAATAATGTGTTAATTTTCTTTTTCCCCGCGATTAGCGTTATCTTCCGGCTAATAACTTTATACCTTACGACAAGAAATGTAGTTATAATCAATTTAGCTATATTTTCTATCTTTCGTATCTTATCTAAATGAAAACATAAAAAAAGGAAAACCTATATCATTGTAGAAGCTTACATTGCTACTTGTAAGTTTTTTTCCAGTATTATACGGACTACTTTTTCCCTGCGATTACAACGCACTTCCTTTTTCTCAACAACGTGAAATCGCGACCATGAGGTGCATTTTTTGTCCCAAAGATTTTGTAAATTCTTCATTAAATGTCTGTAAAATCAATGAACATTTGGGGCTTCTAGCTTTATATTATCTTAAGTATTTTACATAAACCAATACATTGGCTATATTCTTTAACTGACGGATAATTATTACATAGACAATCGAGAAGGGATGTGTTCTACTCTAATAGACTAGTACAGAAATAAACTCGCTGGTTTCCACGTGATCTTTTCACACTTCAATTGAACATTTTACAGTCATAATAATTAAGTAAACAATATCGTAATACTATTTAATTCATGATGGTTATATTGGCTTGTTGTGTGGAAAGGTTGGGGGGGGGGGGGGGGGGGGGTGAACGGCAACAATGAACATACAGTTGGAAACATGCATCAAATTTTTCTGCTTCAATATATATATTTAAGTATAGGTTTTCTACAAAATGCATGTAGTTGAGTGAATTAAATGCATGTAATAATTATCAACAATTAATCTGAAAGAATATTCTTATTGTGTTTTATTGTTTTTCCCTTTCAGTACCCTCAGGTTGCAGAAACGGCTAGCCTCCGCCGTTCTCAAGTGTGGCAAAAACAAAGTATGGCTTGATCCCAATGAAACAAATGAGATTGCCAATGCCAACTCAAGTAAGTTATAACTTTCATAACTGTTTCCAATATTTTCCTGCAAAATTTTTATGCTTGTGTATGTTATTTATGTTCTAACTGAGAATGATGAACTTGGCATGAATTGATAAAAGAGTGTACTTTTGTAGGACAAAATATTCGTAAATTAATCAAGGATGGTTTGATTATCCGCAAACCTGTTGCTGTGCACTCACGGGCTAGAGTTCGCAAGAATGCTATTGCCAGGAGAAAGGGTCGCCACATGGGTCATGGAAAGAGGAAGGGTACTGCTAATGCGCGTATGCCCGTTAAGATCTTGTGGATGCGTAGGATGAGAGTGCTCCGTCGTCTTCTGAAGCGCTACAGGGAAGCCAAGAAGATTGACAAGCACTTGTAAGTTGATTGAATTCATCAGTTTTGTCATTTGTTTGACAGAATTTATTAATCTGCGTATTGTTTAATTTGTGATAAAATCACCACATTAACCTCATTGAATGCTGTTATTGTGTTATTTGATGTTCTTGTCTTATTTTTGTAGATTTATTACTGACGGAGAATTGTTACTTGTAATTGTAGATACCATGAACTATACATGAAATCTAAAGGTAATGGTTTCAAGAACAAGAGAGTATTGATGGAACACATTCACAAACGAAAGGCTGAGAAAGCAAGAAGTAAACAGCTCAGGTATAATTTTTCTAATTGAACAAGTCGTCATAGTTGTATACTAAGTTTCTACCATCAAAGTTGTTTTGCTAAACAAGTTGATCTTTCATTTGGCTGGTGTGTCTGTCCTTCTGTAAAGAAAAAAATTCCATAATTCATTCATGTACTGTTTGATGTTTCTGACCAACTGTTGCCCTTTCTAGATATCCATTGTAAACTGATTTAACTGTACTATAAGTTTTTATTGCATTGATTTACAGTGACCAGGCCGAATCTAGAAGACAGAGAGTCCGTGAGGCACGTAAACGCAGGGAGGAGCGCATCAAGCAAAAGAAGGAAGAGATGCTTAAGTCTTTCTCAGAGAAGGAACCCCCAGCGTCAAGTTCTTAAAAACAGACTTTGTGTACACATAGATTACATTGTCAGCACAATAAACCTGTGTGGGAAAAAATGGTTCTTCATCATCCTTTATCCTTTGCAATTCTTGTGGATTGGAGATCACATTTCTTGACTTGAGATGTTAACATGATTAAAGGGATGATATCCAATTGGAAACCGTTTCTCAATGTAGGAAAGGGAGGGGGGGATAGTTACCTTCATGTTTTTTCCAAGTCAGATTGGTTTGATTATTTGTGTGGTCTAACTCAGTATCCAACACTATGCAACATATCAGAATCAAATGTTACATAGCACTAAAATTTTAGCAGTATTAATAGAAAGATTTTTGTAGATTCTTTGAAACAGAAATCCTTGAAATCGTTTCCTTTAACGTCAATGTGGGACCAATGTAATTAAAATTAGATCTTCCATCTGCTCCCTATCGAAAACTGGGGAGCGGATGGAAGATCTAATTCTAATTAGATTGATGTGGGACATGACTTCTTTTTAAAATGTAGCTACAATTTGGTATCTTAATTAGGTAAAATTGTTAATATTTTTATCAGTGTTGCATTTGCTTCTGAATCATTAGAAATAAAAACAGTGATGTACTTTATTTTAAAAAAAAAATTGTAAGGAAAAGTTTAAAGTGTTATTTGTGTGCTAAGCATTTGCAAATATCTCTTTGAAATTTGAGCATTGTTTAATCTTCGCTATGATTCAGCATTAAAGTTGAGTTGATTAACAGATGCATTCTGTTAATAAAATGAAGACCATTTTCATGTGTAATATGCGATACTGACTTGTTGCAGCAGGTTAAAGTCCAGCCAGTGTGACTTGGGTAGAACAACTAAGATTCCTTCATTTCATGGTCACATTGTGGCACTCGAGTCTTTTAAAATGTTCATGACCTTGAAAGGTTTATCATTCATTGAGAGCTTGAGATACAGGAAACACATTTCTGGGGATATGTACACTTGGTCTATAAGCAGAGTTTTCGTTGATTTGTTACAAAGTATGTCTATTGTATGTATTATACATATACTGTATCCAAAACCACAACTATACAACTGATTTATTGCAGAATGATATATTATTCAGTATGTTGAATATCTCTTCATAATGTAGTAATTGGGGTTATATGAACCGTGGATATGGGCCTGGATAGCTCAGTGGTTAGAGCACCTGACTAGTAATGCAGGGGTCCCAGGTTCGATTCCCGGTGCAGCCAAAGATTTTCTCTCTCCTATACTACATTTGGTGCTGTGACCACCCCTGGATTTGCAGGTTGTCTTGCCAGGGGCGAAAAGAATCTTGGTTGTGTGTCTGAGGACGAAGACAAATTGAGGAGTGAGGAATGTAGTAATTAGGGCTATACGGATCTTGGATATCAGCTTGGATACCTCTGTGGTTAGAGCATCTGTCTAGTAATGCCCGGGTTCGATTTCCAGTCCAGCCAAAAAATTTCTCTCCTATACTACAATATTCACCATGAACCTCTTCAAAGATGGAAGGGGTGATGTACAGGAGCTGTGCGTGTGCTTTGACTCCTTTCCAGATAGTCCAAAGATTGTCGTAATCATAGTGTACAAAGGTCACCAGGCATACATTTTCGGTAATGGTTCAAGTTCTTGATGATCAACATCCACAAAGGCGAGATGGTCAGGAATTGTACAGGGATTCTGTATTCGGGTTGAAAGGTTGTAGGTCACCAGGACCCAGTTGCACAAAGGTTACTTGCCATTAACTTGAACATTTATATAGTGTTAACTGTCAGTTAAAATTAACTTACCCTTGTGCAACTGAGTCCTGCTCATCAGACTTTGGGACTAGGAAATGGCCCTACTAATTTTCAAATCGATAACATTGCAACTATATTTAGTTCACATTTTAAGTATCTCGAAGTTCATTGAAATTCCTAGTCATGTTGGTTACAGTGAGTTAGAATGTAATATTCCAGTTGCATGAATTCATATAGTGTTAACTTGGAAGTTAACTGTCCATTAAACTTGACTAACTTTTGTGCAACTGGCCTAACAGTGGGTTAACTTTGACTGATGCAAACATCTAGCTTAATAATAAGATGTATATGTTAGATTGTCAATTACCTTTGTGCAACTAGGTCCCGGCCATTTAGTCTATGGTCACCATGCTTTTAGACAGTGAAATTTTCATATATTTCTTTTCATAATGATGATTGCCCTAAATTACATTAACTAGAAAAGATACTTTCAACATGTGAGAAAAAGATTTTTAACATGCGAAGAATTCGTAGGTAAAGGGCAAACACGTGTCCAGTGTGAATTGGTACAACGCTCATGATAGCTCTTTACCTTGGGGCGAGATCAGAAGTTCAATGTCTTAAGAAAAAACCAAATTCACATATTAGTTACCAAGTAAAAATATATTATTGAGTATAAATAACACTTGACTATGTATACATTTCTACTGTTTATTTATCCAAATGAAAGTGTACATTAAAGGGACATGTATACGATTGGAGATGAAAATTTTCAATTTTTATACGCCCGTCATTAGATTGGACGTATTATGTTACAGTGCTGTTTGTCTGGCTTGCTGTCCGTCCAAGGTCATGTATTCTCGACTTTTTCCCCCGTAACAGATGCATGTATGACTTTGAAATTTGGTCACAATTTTTCCATCAAGAAGTGTAAGAGTGAAGTTTGCATTTCAGCTGGATTGGTCCGTCCCTGACCTACTTTAGGGCTATAAGTAGGTCAAACAGTTTTCCAGACTTTTTTATGCCCCCCCCCCCCCCCCCCCCCCCCCCTTTTAAGAGGGGCATATTGGTTTGCACCTGTCGGTCGGTAGACCACATGTTGTCCGCTCAATATCTCGAGAAACATTCAGTTCATGATAATGATATTTCATATGTGGGTTGGTTATGAGTAGAAGAGGACCCCTATTGTTTTTCAGGTCAAAAGGTCAAGGGTCAATCTAGTCTGGACATAGGAATATAATGTCAGCTCAATATCTTGAGAATCGTTTGCTTGAAAGATATCAAACTTGGCACACTGGTACATCCTAAGGAGTAGGTGACCCCTATTGATTTTGAGGTCATATGGTCAAAGGTCAAACTGGGCATAGGAATATACTGACCATTCAATGTCTAGAGAACCTTTTGCTTGACAGACATCAAACTTGGTACACCAGTACATCTTCAGGAGAAGATGACCCCTATTGATTTTGAGGTCAAGGGTCAAACTGGACATTGGAATATACTGTCCACTCAATATCTTGAGAACCCTTTGTTTGACAGACATCAAACTTGGTACATCTTCAGGAGAAGATAATCCCTATTGATTTTGAGGTCACATGTTTTAAAGGTCAAGGGTCAAACTGGACATAGGAATATACTGTATGTTCAATATCTTGAGAACCATTTGCTTGACAGACTTGCTACACTGGTACACCTTCAGGAGAAGATGATCCCTATGGATTTTGAGGTCACTTGTTTAAAGATCAAGGGTCAACCTGGACATTGGAATATACTGTCCGCTTGATATCTTGGGAACCCTTTGCTTGACAGACATCAAACTTAGTACACTGGTACATCTTTAGGAGAAGATGACCCATATTGATTTTGAGGTCAATAGTCAATTGTTGAACTGAACATAGTAATATATTGTCTCCTATATTTTAAGAATTATTATCTTGATTAACACCAAACTTGGTACACTTGTACAGCATAAGGAGTAGATGACCCCTATTGTTTTAGGTCACATGGTCAATTCACTCTTGACATAGGAAGATATTGCCTGCTCAATATTTTTGAATTGATGATACTACTATCAATTTTAAAAATGATGTGTGTGTATAACCCTTTTCAATTTTGCACCATGGAGGGCATATGTGTTTTACAAACATCTCTTGTTTCATTACAGATATTGTCCTGATATTTAGTCAAAGGCTTCCTCTTGGAGGAATACAAGTTCAGTTTGCATTTCAGCTGGACTGATCAATTGTTGACCTACTTTAAAGCTAAAAATAGGTCCAAAAGTTTTTCAGGCTTTTTTTTCATTATGGATACAAGTATTGCCCTGATATTTAGTCAAAGGCTTCCTCTCGGAGGTATAAGTGCAGTTAGTATTTCAGCTGGATTGGTTCACTTTGACCTACTTTAGGGGTAGAAGTAGGTCAAACAGTTTTCCAGATTTTTTTCCCGCATGGTCATAGATATTGCTCTGAAATTTTCTCCCTCAGAAAAATACAAAATTAGTTCACATTTCAACTTAATTGGTGCACCATGACCTACTTTAGGGCTAAAAGTAGATCAAATGGTTTCCTGGACTTTTTAATCATCATGGATAGATCTTGCACCGTCGTTTTGTCACAACCTTCCTCTCAGAGAAATACATAATCAGTTCACATGTCAGATGGATTGGTGCACCATGACCCACTTTTAAGGCTTCTCTATTCAGAATGTGTGTTGTATCAATTCAGAGTGCACAATATGCCTCCAGGTTGAATTTCGCTGTCTGACGGGCATATATTGTATCATTTGCGGTACTCTTGTTAATGTTTAAAATGCTTCAACAAAGTGTTTCTAATGATCAGCAAAAATTTGATTCGTCTTGCTTTGTGTTTTCTAAACTTTAAATATTTTTGTTTAAATGATAAAGACTAGATTTTTTTTCCGTTGGATGGAGGTATATTACACGGAATAATGCAGTTTTCCGTCTCTTTTTCATGCTATACCTCCATCCAACGAAAAAATAATAGATCCATTTTTTAAATCATGATTTAAGACATGAATTTGTGAAAGACATCTTCACTAATTAGAAAATAGAAAAATAAATACCAGGGCAATCTCACTGAAAGTGGCCTAGCATCGCACATCACATTAAAGGGACATGGACACAATTTGAGCTGAAAATTTTCAAATTTTATTTTTTCATTTTTAATGTTTAGAATGCTTAACTAAGTTAATGGTTTTCAAATATTTGAATGTCAGTTGTATAGGTACATGGGAGATATAGAGCTCCTCTGTTCGGTAAACAAGGCTCGTGTCATGTGTCTGTTTACATAGGTTAATTATACTAGTAACAGTTTCGTTTAAAGCAGATTTTTTAAATTTAAAAGTTAATTCTGAACACAATTAACCAGTTTCTAGTGTTTGACACATCTCATTTTGTTTTGAACAGGATATTTTCAATATGTAAACAAAAACATGGTACGAGTTGTTTACATAACAAGGAATTGCGAGTGCTGTATATCACTTGTAACTTAACAACTGATATTCAAAATTGGTTGACGATTGAAAATACTTCAGTTGAGCATTATAAATTATTAATAGTAAAAATGAAAAGAATAAAATTTGAAAATTTTCAGCTCAAATCGTGTCCATGCACATTTAAAACTATTAAATGTTCATTAAGATGTAATTATATTATTCTGTGGTTTTTAAAATTCACTCAAGTGTAATCGATGTCGAATAACAGCATCGTTGGAACCCACAGGTTTTCTGTCCATTAAACTGCATTCAACTGAGAGAAAACCTGTAGGTTCCGATGATGGGGTGAGAGAACTTGTGGGAGTTTTCACCCCCTCCCCCTAACAATTTGAATTTTTATCTGACATCCATATTTTGATCATACAGAGTGTTATTTATACTTGTGTGTTTTGTGAATCGATTAGTTTCAAAATTCATCATAGTTCGGTTTTTTTTGGGGGGGGTGTCTTGGTGAAAACTATGTGTATTTAGTTTTTTGTCAGACACTGAACTTTTGATCTCGCCCCTAATACACAACTCATTTCAAACAAAATGGCTTGAATATCACTGATTTGTTGAAAATAATCATCAGGATAAAAATCAGTGTATAACCCAGCTATGTATCTGAATCAGTTTTATGATTTTTGTTTATTTTTATGATATAAATAACAGATATTCATTCCCTTAAATTGAAAACTCAACAACATAAGCAGTAGTTACAGGTCCTGTTAAATGAATTATGTGGAGTCATAAATTCATGATATAAAAACACTTTCATATTGATTAACAGTTAAGAATTTTCCACACAGCAACTAGTCCATTTCCCAGTGACTTCTCTTGTCATCCAATCACTTGCTTTCTGCATTAAATGTCTAGTCCTCGTCTCCCATGGGGTCATCAGTTATGCAAAGGTCATCGAGCATCTCTTGGAGACTGATCTGTGGCAGACCCTCATCCTCAGTGTCGTCTGTGTCAACGGCAATTGTCTTGCTGTCATCTGTAACAACAATAGATGTACATGATCCAAGATGAATTGATTGATTGAATATTGTGTAACATCCTTCTTGAGAATATTTCACTCATATGGAGACGTCACCACTGCCGGTGAAGGGCTGCAAAATTTAGGACTATGCTCGGCGCTTATGGCCATTGAGCAGGGAGGGATCTTTATTGTGCCACACCTACTGTGACACGGGATTTATCACGGTGACCATGAAATGCATTGATGATTATATTAAGCTTATTTCTGTATTATACAATTAATGACTTCTGATGAAGTCTACTCGTGCCTATATGGACCTATTCATGTATTGGTTGATGGAGGCTGTGGGCCGAGGCCAATCAATACCAGACAAGATCCGTATAGTCATGAGTAGACTTCAACGAAAGTCAATAACTGCTTTGTTAAATGTTAAGGAATTTTACAAGTTTTCACAATATTTTTTTCCATTCCTTCAACAATAAAAACATGCATTATGATAATATTTCAATATTTGAAAACCTAGAAACTGTAACAGTAATAAAATGTTGTGATTTTTTGATTGGTTGATTGAGGTTTTACGCCGTTTTGGCAATATTTCATCCATTTTACGGCAGTGTGATTTTTTTTCTTCTGCACTGTAGTTGATACATAAAATGATTTGACGGTAATCAGTAATGTTTGGTGAATTTGATTTACTGATAAATGCTTTAGAATGCTCTATTTGATAGGTTGATAAAAATGTTGACAAATCTATGATTGGTAAAGAGGAAATCCCAAATAAATCATTTACAGTTATTATTGAGGTGAACTTGCTCTGAGGTACATCCCAGAAAAGATCATCCGGACCAATCAGAGAGCATCAAAATTCCTGTAGTGATCATATAAGAAAAATATTACTGGTGTATCACACCATGTTGCACTTCAAAACAGTTTGCCCTCTGACCTTTGTAAATATTGACAAGTTGCCTGGTAGTCTGATCTTCCTCAAGGTCCTCCAAGAAGTCCGTGTAGTCTCTGAAAATTGTTTAGTGTAAAATGTTGTATACACAAATTTAACATTTAATTTAAGTGAAACTTCTTCAAATAAAGCTTTTTTACACTAGTACATTAACATCATGATGAAACATGAGCAGAGTACCACCCTTTCATGTATAGTTTAGCATTTTCCTTTATATAGTAAAATTTTGAATCGCAAACCTTTCATTGCTGGCCGTTTCCATGTGAAGATCATCATGGAGATGCTTAAGCTTCCATCTCCGCTTTCTGTTTCTAGTGGTCTTATCTCCGAACACTTTCTTCACAATCACCTAACGTACAAATAATAGAAATGACACATTATACTATTTAGTACCAACCCCATAGAAGCCTCGTTTTGAGGATGAAGTTATGAATACTGTGGAGATGTGTCTATATTATTGATGGTATGTGTTGGAAGTAAAACATTCTACAGTGATTGTTAAAAGAGAAGTAACTCACCACATCTGGTAACTTTTCTGCCTTAACTTTCTCCAAGTCTGGATTATTCAAATTGGCATTTGTAAAATCAAATCTGCAAAAAAAAAATTACTTGTAGTTCTTGTAGGACTGGCAATTTCAGTTCCACTAGTCATGATTGGAATAAATCTGTCTTGTATACACACATTGTTTTAACAAGAGTAATGATGATGATGATGAATGGTTTTTATATAGCGCTTTTCCAGCGTATGCTGCTCAAAGCGCTTTACAATACATTATTACTCCAGCAGACCTTATATCAATCTAGAACTTTCTCTGCTTCCTGGGAAGCATACAGTGCAAGCTGCCGTTACAGGCGCTAGAGCACTAACATTCTAACAATATCTTTCACTGTCTATAGCCAGGTACCCCTTTTATACTTGGGTGGAATGAGGAAATTCGGGTAAAGTGCCTTTCCCAAGGACACAACATCGGCCCTGCCGCGGCCAGGACTCGAACCCACAACCTTTTGGTCTAGAGTCTGACAGCCTAACCACTAGGCCACCGCCACCAACAGTACATAATACGCCCGTGAAAAGCTAATATAGGGTGTTTTTCTTACACTATGATTTGTAGAACTGACCTTCAAGTAGTATCAGCAATCATCAGGGTGTGACATACTTTCTTTGCATCGAAAAAACAAGACCAATCATGTACTATCTATGTAATATTTTCACTTGGCATAAGATGTACAGTATGTGTACCAAGTGTAATGGTCCTTGCCCCTATGAATCGGTCTGCATCCTGCTACTATGACCTTGACCTTAAGAAACAATAGGCATCCTCCACTTGGCATAAAGTGTATGTGTACAAAGTTTGATAGTCCTAGCCCTTGACCTTGAAAAAGTTATTGGCATCTTCCTCTCATCATGGTGATCAAATGTACCAAGTTTCAATATCCTGGAGCTTACGGTTTGTATCCTGCCTACAAAGTTTTCCTACTAAGTAATACTATGACCTTGCCCTTTGACTTCTGACCTTGAAAAACGATGTGCATCTTCCTCTTATCATGGTGATCAAATATACCAAATTTTAATATCCTGGAGCTTATGGTTCGGTTTGTATCCTGCCCACAAGGGTTTCCTACTAGGTTTTTCTACTAAGTGATACTACAACCTTGACCTTGAAAAACAATACGCATCTTCCTCTCGTAATGGTGATCAAATGTATAAAGTTGTAAAATCCTGGAGCTTATGGTTCCGTCTGTATCCTGCCAACAAGGTCCAGACGGACGATGGCATACCATAATACATCCCATCTTCGATGAGCGTAAAAAACTGAGCCCATGGGCATCATTGCTCCCAGAGCAGTTGCATTTTTCCTGATGTAAAACTTAAAATCCTAATTGTAGCATCACTGATTCCAAGGGTCATGATGTGAACAAACTATATAAGGATGTTTGTATAGTTTTACAACACTTTTTAAATAAAATTTCAACATTTAAACACTATTGGTTCTTGGGGGTCATGGTGGAAACAAATTTTAATTCACTCTACATATGTATGGTTGCAAATCAATTTCACAAATTCTACCCTAAAAATAGGATTTTAAAAAGCAGTTTCCCATATTTTCCAAAGTGAAACTTTAAGCTTGTGTATCAAATGGACGACTTATTGACTTACCCAAGAACAGTGTCCCCAGCATTAAGCAAGTGCCCCAGGTGTGTCCTGCAAAAGTACTGCTGGTCACTCAGTCCATTTTCTGTGACCTTTGACACCCAAAGGTCAGCCAGTACGTGCTGAAAGAACAACATCAAAACATTCCTCTTTAATAAGATGTAAATGACACAATGTATGTCTTAATCCTTAATCATATTGCATCTTCTCTTATAGCAGATGGAAACATTTGATTGCAATCAATTTCTTAAGTGAAAAGTTAAAATTCACAAGGGATGTGTGACTGAATTCCTCATTTTGGAGGAGTGCACTATATTTCTGTACTCTGTGAGAGCCTGGAGTGGTGAATGGTCTCTCGGTTGTGTGAAGTGTTGGAGTGGTGAATGGTCTCTCGGTTGTGTGAAGTGTTTGTTTCTGTACTCTGTGAGAGCCTGGAGTGGTGAATGGTCTCTCGGTTGTGTGAAGTGTTTGTTTCTGTACTCTGTGACTGGAGTGGAGAATGGTCTCTCGGTTGTGTGAAGTGTTTGTTTCTGTACTCTGTGACTGGAGTGGAGAATGGTCTCTCGGTTGTGTGAAGTGTTTGTTTCTGTACTCTGTGAGAGCCTGGAGTGGAGAATGGTCTCTCGGTTGTGTGAAGTGTTTGTTTCTGTACTCTGTGAGAGACTGGAGTGGTGAATGGTCTCTCGGTTGTGTGAAGTGTTTGTTTCTGTACTCTGTGAGAGACTGGAGTGGTGAATGGTCTCTCGGTTGTGTGAAGTGTTTGTTTCTGTACTCTGTGACTGGAGTGGTGAATGGTCTCTCGGTTGTGTGAAGTGTTTGTTTCTGTACTCTGTGAGAGACTGGAGTGGTGAATGGTCTCTCGGTTGTGTGAAGTGTTTGTTTCTGTACTCTGTGACTGGAGTGGAGAATGGTCTCTCGGTTGTGTGAAGTGTTTGTTTCTGTACTCTGTGACTGGAGTGGAGAATGGTCTCTCGGTTGTGTGAAGTGTTTGTTTCTGTACTCTGTGACTGGAGTGGTGAATGGTCGGGTGTGTGAAGTGTTTGTTTCTGTACTCTGTGACTGGAGTGGTGAATGGTCTCTCGGTTGTGTGAAGTGTTTGTTTCTGTACTCTGTGACTGGAGTGGAGAATGGTCTCTCGGTTGTGTGAAGTGTTTGTTTCTGTACTCTGTGAGAGCCTGGAGTGGTGAATGGTCTCTCGGGTGTGTGAAGTGTTTGTTTCTGTACTCTGTGAGAGCCTGGAGTGGTGAATGGTCTCTCGGTTGTGTGAAGTGTTTGTTTCTGTACTCTGTGACTGGAGTGGAGAATGGTCTCTCGGTTGTGTGAAGTGTTTGTTTCTGTACTCTGTGACTGGAGTGGAGTCTCTCGGTTGTGTGAAGTGTTTGTTTCTGTACTCTGTGAGAGACTGGAGTGGAGTCTCTCGGGTGTGTGAAGTGTTTGTTTCAGTACTCTGTGACTGGAGTGGAGAATGGTCTCTCGGGTGTGTGAAGTGTTTGTTTCTGTACTCTGTGACTGGAGTGGTGAATGGTCTCTCGGGTGTGTGAAGTGTTTGTTTCTGTACTCTGTGAGAGCCTGGAGTGGAGTCTCTCGGGTGTGTGAAGTGTTTGTTTCTGTACTCTGTGACTGGAGTGGTGAATGGTCTCTCGGTTGTGTGAAGTGTTGGAGTGGTGAATGGTCTCTCGGTTGTGTGAAGTGTTTGTTTCGAGTGACAAACTGGGACACATGGATGTATACCTTAAATCAACTTTTATTCGCTTGCGATAAAATTTCATGAAATTCGCGAGAACCTCATTGTTGCATATATTTCTCGTTGTGAGCCAGTCCTTGAACGTCTGTCATAGGCTCGAAAACAATAGTTACTTGCCGCAAACTAGTTTACCACAGGTGAATCGCGAAATAAAGTAGCCGCAAATAAAAGTTGGTTTACATTATTGCGACATTATACCTTGTGTGACATGGGCACTCTGTGGGGGCGGTCCTTCTCTGGAGTAATGTCCACCTGCATCACCATAAATTCCACAAATCTCTTGGGAGAGCAGAGGTTCACAAAGGGATATCTCCAGAATTGAGTTCCACTCACATCAGCCACTACAAATATTCAATGAGTAAACGTGTTTAATGTCATAGGAAAGACAATTTATCTTATAATATGGTGGGGTGACGGTTTACCAGTACTGTATTGGGGGTATATGAGGTGACAGTTGACCTAGCTGTGTGTTGGGGTGTATGAGGTGATAGTTGACCTTGCTGTGTGTTGGGGTGTATGAGGTGACAGTTGACCTTGCTGTGTGTTGGGGTGTATGAGGTGACAGTTGACCTTGCTGTGTGTTAGGGTGTATGAGGCGACAGTTGACCTTGCTGTGTGTTGGGGTGTATGAGGTGACAGTTGACCTTGCTGTGTGTTGGGGTGTATGAGGTGACAGTTGACCTTGCTGTGTGTTGGGGTGTATGAGGTGACAGTTGACCTTGCTGTGTGTTGGGGTGTATGAGGTGACAGTTGACCTTGCTGTGTGTTGGGGTGTATGAGGTGACAGTTGACCTTGCTGTGTGTTGGGGTGTATGAGGTGACAGTTGACCTTGCTGTGTGTTGGGGTGTATGAGGTGACAGTTGACCTTGCTGTGTGTTGGGGCGTATGAGGTGACAGTTGACCTTGCTGTGTGTTGGGGTGTATGAGGTGACAGTTGACCTTGTAGCGTGTTGGGGTGTATGAGGTGACAGTTGACCTTGTAGCGTGTTGGGGTGTATGAGGTGACAGTTGACCTTGTTGTGTGTTGGGGTATATGAGGTGACAGTTGACCTTGCTGTGTGTTGGGGTGTATGAGGTGACAGTTGACCTTGCTGTGTGTTGGGGTGTATGAGGTGACAGTTGACCTTGCTGTGTGTTGGGGTGTATGAGGTGACAGTTGACCTTGCTGTGTGTTGGGGTGTATGAGGTGACAGTTGACCTTGCTGTGTGTTGGGGTGTATGAGGTGACAGTTGACCTTGCTGTGTGTTGGGGTGTATGAGGTGACAGTTGACCTTGCTGTGTGTTGGGGTGTATAAGGTGACAGTTTACCTTGCAGCGTGTTGGGGTCTATGAGGTGCACTGACTGGGTTACACGAGTACAGATACAGATTGGGTTGATATTCCCGAGCATCTGAGCCAGCTTAGTAGGGAGGCACACAATGTTGTCCTGTGTAAAAAAAATTTCAAACATGAATTTATATAATGACACCTCTTTTTTGTACATATTTGTACTTGTAGCAGTAACATTGATTGACACAGATAATACTAAAGCAGGTTACAGATAATGAAGGCAGACAGATGGGCACAGCAATTTTAGCTAGGCCCTGCATCTTCTATAAGGAGTCCTAATAATTTGTAAGAAAAGTTTGTTTCTCTATCTGGATATTGAGAGGGGGATACTAACCTTACAAATAGGAACAATCTCCACAGAGAACGTGTACTTGTACGTAAAGGTGTTATTCCTGATGTCGTGGGAGACCAGTTCTTGTGCCGACTGATACCTGGTTCATCAATACAGAAAGGTCAGGTCTATTTTTAGACAATAACAGATAGAGAGGGTTAAATAAAAAACAAGAGGCCCATGGGCCACATCGCTCACCCGAGTCACCTTGGTCCATATCAGAAGACTTTCCATATATATTTGCATGTAAAACCGTAGTCCCTATTATGGCCCCAAACCTACCCCTAGAGGCCATGGTTTTTGCAAACTTGAATCTACACTATGTCAGAAAGCTTTCATGTAAATGTGAACTTCTTTGGCCCAATGGTTCTTGAGAAGAAGATTTTTAAAGATTTTCCCTATATATTTGTATGTAAAACTTTGATCCCCTATTGTGGCCCCATCCTACCCCACGGGGCCATGATTTTAACAAACCTGAATCTGTACTATATCAGAAAGCTTTCATATAAATCTCAGCTTTTCTGGCTCAGTGGTTCTTTAGAAGAAGATTTTTAAAGATTTTTCCTATATATTTGTATGTAAAACTTTGATCCCCTATTGTGGCCCCATCCAACCCCCAGGGGCCATGATTTTAACAATTTAGAATCTGCACTACCTGATAAAGCTTATCTATAAATTTCATCTTTTCTGGCCCAGTGGTTCTTGAGAAGAAGATTTTTAAAAGATGCCACCAAAATTTCACATATTCTTAATTATCTCCCCTTGAAAAAGGGCATGGCCCTTCATTTGAACAAATCTGAATCCCCGTCACCCAAGGATGCTTTGTGGCAAGTTTGGTTGAATTTGGCCCAGTGGTTCTGGAGAAGTAGAAAATGTGAAAAGTTTAGATGGATAGACAGACGGACGACGGACAAAATGTGATCAGAAAAGCTCACTTGAACCTTCGGTTCAGGTGAGCTAAAAAAGTATCCATAAAGATATAAATATTACCTGCATGGCACAACATTCACCAGAAAATCAACCAGTTTTCGAGCATCTTGTTTTTGAGAATAGAAAAAGTCCAACCCATCTGAAAAGGTCAATACATATACACATTCTGTCATCATGGTGATCACAAACAGGCACTACACTGTGAAATACATGTAGATTTGAGACCTGTGTTGGATACATAAACAACTCCTACCGTGAACAGCTTTGATGTTAACTGTGTTAGCATGGGCCTTGTGTCTCAGAATAAGCTGCTCCAGGAAGAAAAAGGTCTTCTTGTGATCAGTCTGGTAAAATGATAATACATAGTTATCTAGATGTTACATACCAAGCAAGTGGCATTAGATTTCGACTGGCCTCGACCAAACATTCACTCATCCTAAATCTATTTAACAGACTTTATTGATTATATCAGTTAGCACAGAGTATTCCTATGCTTTCAGTCCAGTTAGGGCACACTATTTAGGAATAGTCATTTTTTGGGTTAATAACTTTCCGTAACTTCCTTTATCTAAATTAATTCATATCTAAATTTCATTTCATAATCCTTCAAGTTTTCATGCCTCAAAATAAAAAATTACAGAGGAATCATATCAATTTGCGGGGATAAATTTTTATGGCACTTGAAATTTTAGCTTCACTGAGATGTAATTTCCTGGATATAGTTTGTGTGTTCTCTTGAGGTTTGAAATTCCTGGGATAAGGGTACCAACAAAATCCACACAAATTGTGTCCCAACAAAATCCACACAAATTGTGTCCCAACAAAATCCACACAAATTGTGTCCCAACAAAATCCACACAAATTGTGTCCCAACAAAATCCACACAAATTGTGTCCCAACAAAGTCTAATTATTCCTCAGCAGACGTCACATTTTTTGGGGTTTCCTTTTTTTTTTTTAAATTAATCAATATTCATTCAATTGGTACATTTCATAGCCCTTCATATGTTCATGCCTCAAAATTAAAGATTAGACAGCACATTGCTTTGGGAAATACATTTAGGAACACTATAATTGTAATAAATTTACAAAGTCATATGATTTTTTACGAATCCACCATAAACTTTGGCAGGTGTCCAGATATCCAAAAATGTAGTTTAGATGATATTTTCATGTATTTATTCTTGTTGAAGATTTTACTTCTTCTAGGAGTTTCAGTCCCACCCATAGAGCCCAAAAAAGGGGAAGGGACCATGAAATTCACACCATTTCTTCCCCTCACTCAAATAATGCGACACAGCAGTTTCGGTGATAATTGGTCATGTAGTTTCTGAGAATAAGCCAAAAAGTTTAATAGTTTATCGGGCACAATGGACATGAACAGACAGCAATAGGTCACCTGAGTGACATAGGTGACCTAAAAATGTATACATTGTTTTCTGCATGATAAGGTCATGGTGCAATTCTCATTGCACCTTTTTTTATGAACTTCAGATATCTTCCTCCTTATATCTATATTGTAAGAAGTATCTTAATTACAGGTTCATTGATAGAATTTTTTATTTAGCTGTGATCTATAAATAGAATTATGTGATGATGTCACCACTGTAATGGCTCTTTGTCACTGACAGAGATGGTGGACAAAGTAAGCTAAATCGGCTGACCTTCTGTCTGATTTGTACAACAGCTCTCCAGAAATCCTTGGCCTCTACTCGATGACAGTCATCACACATGTTGTTGTTCACCGTAAACTCAACCACAAAAACCTGCTGCAACACAGCTCCATTCAGCACCTACAAAAACAAACATCATGTAAGTGCTTGCTATTCCTGCAAAGTTTTCATAAGTAAAACAGAAGTTATGATGAAGAAGAAGAGTGACGATGATTTTGGAGATGTATTTACCTCTTTTTGAACAGTGAGTTTGACTTTGACTCTCATGGAGTGGGGCTCAGTCCACACAAATCCAGCATCAACCAGCCTTACCTTCAAACAAGAAATTACACTTTTATATCACATTAAGTATTCATGTACACTTGAATAGTGAATTTCTAATTCTGAAATAGTTTAGTTCAGTCACATGTTGATATAATAGTTTAGCTCAGTCACATGTTGATATAATAGTTTAGTTCAGTCACATGTGTGATATAATAGTTTAGTTCAGTCACATGTGTGATATAATAGTTTAGCTCAGTCACATGTTGATATAATAGTTTAGTTCAGTCACATGTTGATATAATAGTTTAGTTCAGTCACATGTTGATATAATAGTTTAGTTCAGTCACATGTGTGATATAATAGTTTAGCTCAGTCACATGTTGATATAATAGTTTAGTTCAGTCACATGTTGATATAATAGTTTAGTTCAGTCACATGTTGATACATCCACATACTTTACTGAGCCCTTTCAGCTTCTTCAAACAAATGGAGAGGAGCTCCTTAGATTCAAGCTGTGCTGTTATCCAGGTGCTTGGGGGTTGTAAGTATCTACAAAACATTATCTTTAATTATAATCATTTTTCAACAAACATTTCCAAATACTCCACTGATCATATTTGAATTTTAAATTTATAATTGTAAAGACATTGGATTTTATAATTACTCCTTGTTTGTGAAAAACACCAAAAATATGATAATGTTTGATATTTTCAATTTTTTTTAAACCTCTGCTACGAATTTCTGAGACACTCTCTAGCACTTTTCATATTAAAAAATTAACTTAGTACTTTATCTAGAATATAACCAAGATTTCATTTTTATTTTATTTGACTAATATGAACAATGTGACACTAAAACAAAAGGGGGGTGGGTGTCCCCCTCAGAAGTATCAAGTACTGCACTTCACCTACGTAAACAATGTCTGTTTATTAGTATTATATATATTTTGGTGACATAACTGGATATATAATCTGTCATTTTTACTAACTTTACAGTACATGGAGTATTTCATTTGTTACCAAAGTCTTACATTGTTATAATTTTCAGTCTTTCTCATAGTCTAGTATATAATTCGATTTGCTCACATGTTGAATTTGCATACCATTATGCATATTGGATGGTCAGAGAGGAAAATAAGCATTGAAAGGGCATTCTCCTGTTCAACATACGTTTATACCTGTTGCAGTTTCTGCAGAAATACAGTACAGCCTGTTTAGGGATTCCCTCGGTTATATCCACTTGTGTTCTGATGCATGACACACACATATTGGAGGCATTGGGCTCGATCTCGGTGCCGCACTCGCAACACAATCTGTATACAATAAATATTTGCTTAACATAGGAATCTGTATACTAGTACGTAGCTCTTCAGTTTGTAAATGAAAACGGAGTACATAGCAACTTAGAACAAACGGACCAAAACAAGATTTTATTACAGTACAAGATCTTGTTATCATACTTACATGAGATTTGTTGTCTTGTGTATTTCTGTAAGGGAGTAATCCATCTCTAAATGATATTGTCAACACGTGCTTGTGAAATACATCAGTGACGTTTAACCGGAAATCTACATCGCATTCTAAAATGCGAAACCGTTTAGAATTCCTACAGGGGGCGCTAAAACTGTCTTCCATCAAGATCCACCAAGGATGGAGTTTACAGAGGAACCATAAGGGTATGAGACAAACATCATCTTTGAGTGCATTGTTGTAATAATTTGTGTAATCTGAATTGAAAAACCACGATGGATCAGAAATTAATCATTGCGACAGGTCACAAAACCAAGATTATCTAGTACAGTACAGGTCAAAGAAGGTTATCAAAATGGCGTCTGTGTTCAGCTGCACCCAGTCCATGGAGGAGAGAAGAAAAAAACGTTCAAACTGCGTATAAATACCTATCATAAACTCATATAAGATTGAATGATAAACATTGAGATAACTCATAAGATGTGAGATTTTCAAAGTTTGAATATCTCGTGGGGATCCGGGTTTGAATCTAGGTCCCCAGTACACACTGCTTGTCGTAAGAGGCGACTTAATGGAGCGGTCCTTCAGATGAGACTGCAAAAACCGAGACCCCGTGCCACAGCGGGTGTGGCACGATAAAGATCCCTTCCTATTCAAAGGCCGTAAGCGCCGAGCATAAGCCTAAATTTTGCAGCTTTTCACTGGCAATGGTGATCGATCTCTCCATATGAGTGAATTTGATTTATTGAGTGGGATGTAAAACAATGTACAACCAACTAAAGTATTAAATAAGAGGGGAGATGGGGAGGAATGTAGTACGTGTAACATTGTTTTGCTTAGTAAGTTAGTTGGCATTTCATGGACCGTGGATATCGGCTTGGGTAATTCACGTGAAACTGCATGTGTTCGAAATTGGTTTAAAACTTGGTATATAGACCACGTACGGATCTATGCCAAAAACAAGATGACATAGACCTCATCGAATTGGTATAGACCACAACATTGAAAAAAAAATTAACACAAATTAAAAAAATTGTTATTTACTTCTAATGTACTTAGAATGCATATTTTCTTTCCATTTGCAATGTCCTCCTTTCCTCATGACATTTATCAGACATCAACTTTTGGGATAACTATTGCTTTAAACCTGTAAAATCGGCATAGACAATTTAGTCTATCCAAATTACAATTGGCATAGACCGGTGTCATTTGCCATAGAATTGGTCTATGGTTATAAATTTCGAACACTGCTTAAATGAAGGGGTGCATGATATATTCCATTATTTTATTATATATCTTTAGATAGTATAGTGGAGCGTGTCATTGTCTGTGCAGATGATAATAATAATAATAAAATTTATATAATGCCTTATATAAAACAAATAACTCTAAGGCGCTTTACAAGGGTAAGAAGAGGAATGCAACAATAAAACACAATTAAATGACAGTATGACATAAAATCTACCTTATATCTATAAAATTATCAAAATAAAACACTATAATTGAAGATCGATAGCTAAAAGTTTTTGTTGTTTTTTAATAATTCAAAACACAGTTTATACATGTTAGAATCTAAATAGCTAATTAATAAAAACAAGTTTTAAGACGTGAAAATTTCAAGAGATGTCAAGAATGCATCATCAAAATGGTATAATGACACAGGAATTGAGCAACATGACACTAGGTACCACCAATAGACTCCTGGTGGAGACAGGGGGTTGACTTAGTCTCTAGTAGTGTTATTTTATAACAGCTCTCTTTCATACTTTCTTGTAATGTTAATGTATAAACGTTTTGTTAAAAGATAACAGCTAGGTCTTGATGATAAACTGAAACCTCTGGAACATTTGTGATGAGCACATTGTTGTAAATCAATAACAAAGTTGGATTTTTTTATGGCAGAATTTGACCCTGTGAATTTATGTTGCTTCTAAAACAATGATTGATGGAGAAGGACCCATAAATCATCATTGACAGTAGGGAGAGGGCTAAAATAGGCTATACCAGGTACCTTCTGCCTGATCCTATTCACTTTGTGAATAAAATATAGTTTTAAACCATTGACAGTATCACATTTTAGCGCTTAATTTTGTTGCCATCAGATCTCATGCACTATTTGGCGTAATCATGATAAAGCACTTGTTCTGTGGATGAATAAAGAATTTCATATTTTAGCGCAACCATAAATTAGTTCTCTTGCTTCACCAGCAAAGGCGCTAAAACATGCATCAAATATAACAGACACAGTACATCTCCCAGTATGACATCATACGCCTCTGTTGACTTGTGAAGTGAGGTCTGTGACTGACTCATTAGTCTAAAACTTGAAATAGCATAAAAATCAATAAACTTTTAAGCGACAGACCCTGACCTCTGATTAAATTTTTTAGTAATTACAAGTTACAAGAGCTGAATGCTAAGCTTAGATGCCTTTTACACCTGTGAAATAGCTCAGCTGACAAAATTTTTGGTATTGCATAAAATAGTTGATATCAGACAGATATATATATATATATATATACATAAAAATTCAACTCAATCTGTCATTTCATAAAACTGTGAATTGATAAGGTCAAATCATGTCATTCGTGAACCATTGATAAGGTCAAATCATGTCATTCGTGAACCTATACTTCTTTGGAAACAGAAAGCCTCTTACAAAAAAAATCCCCCCCCCCCTACATTTTTTGCTGGAATAGCCCATAGGGCTCCAATGAGTCAGTATACAGTAAATGTACTTACTGTAGGTAGTATAGTAATAATTTATTAAAAGCTTTCTGTGCAAGTTTTGTAGTTGTGTGATTTTATGTACACCTCTAATATAAATCCACACATGTACCAAATGTCCACCAAATGTAAATAGAATTGGAAAAATGCAGTGATATAAATTCATGATTTTGCATTTTATGTGTATGTTGCAAATGTTCTAAGTTTTGATTGAACCATTTTAAGTAGTTTTGTAAATGTGCACACTTGTTAACTATGAAATACTGTCAACTGATTACACATTGTAGATATCGAAGAGATTCACAGAAGTGTAGCAGGATGGATGTACTTGTGAGCCTGAAACACGATGGGAAGCTCAGTGATTGCCTGCATAAAGCCTATACTTCCAAACATTTGTGTGATGTAAAAGTCGTGACTTCGGATCAGTCCACTTTCTATACACACCGACTTATTTTAACAGCGTTCTCAGACTTCTTTCAGAGGAAGATCAGAGGACGACAAGATTCGTATAATATGGTCATTCCAATAGGTAAAAATAGATTCCCATGTTTTCAGTTCTTTTGTGTGTTAATTCAATTGAAAAACTGCAAAAAGACCTTTGACACATAACAGACTGTTTATTTGCAAAGCTTTTAGAATAATTCTACAGTAAAACTCTGATATAGCGAATTTCTGCGGACAGTGCCGGACACTATAAAAATTCGCTAAAAGCATAATACGCTTATACATGTAGCGAATTCATAATTCAAATATAACGAATTCGTTATAAAACTGGTTTGTTCTACATGTAAATCAGTTGTATAAGAAAGCAGCAATCGATATACTTGCATTTTATTGTCTCTATGAGAAATTAAGCCTAATTTCAAGAAGACGTATTTTTATACAAGAACTATACACACTGATTTATCTATGATAATTTTTCATGATGGATTATTGACGCAAGAACATGTCGAAAGAAAAGTGTCAACAAAATTATGTGCAATACATACAAACAGTCTATCGCAGTTGTCATTTACTTGTTGCTTTACACAAAGAAAGGAGTGTACGATAAAATAAATGCAATCAAGCTTCAAATTTAATTAACGAGAATAGGAAACACCGACAATAGTATGGATCTTTTATGGCAATGGAAAGCGATTGTTAAAAATCACAAGTTTAAATGGAAAAAAAAAATTCGTTATAAAAGGTGATTTTTACGTTCATTTTTAATTCAAGGGGAATAGAAATTTACTTCGTTATATCCGTAAATTCGCTATATCCATGTTCATTATAGATGCAGGTTTTTCTATAGAATAAAGAATTTGCCGGGGAAATTGATTTCACTTCGCTATAGCCGTAATTTCGCTATATCCATGTTCACTATATTCGAGTTTTACTGTATTATGAATGTAAAATCAAAGAAATGTGTAAAATCAATCTATAAATTTTAATTAGCTGTTTTGTTTCCACTACCGCTTCAGAAATGGTAGCACATTCAAAACAGCTGATTTTAATTAGATAGGGTGTAAAATGTTCTTAGTCTAGCAATGTGCACAATTGTCACAAGTCTTGTAAAATCTCGGAGGAAAGTAACTGAACCTGTTGAATGTGATTCATCCTTTAACGAGAATTTGAAAACAATGTATGCATGTCAAGTAAATGATATTTTGAGTTATATGATAAAGAAGTGAAATATTCGGTGTTAATACAGTGCCATTCATCAATACCTGTCAGTAAACTTCAAGATATGCAGAACCAAAAGAGTTTTCTTTGGGATTATTTTTCTTTCTTTTGTGCAGATTTAAAAAGTATCTAAAAGTACATGTACTACAAATCAGTGCTTATATTAAGGAGGTACTCTACATCGCCATAATGGCTAACTTCCTTTTAGAACATATTAGAATATGAATATTAGCAATATTTTGTCTATTCATTTCAAATATCATTGCCTAGCTGAGTAGCTCAGTAGGTAAGCACATTGTCTGCTGAACTGTAAATCGCAGGTTCGAGTGTAGCAGGGGTTTAACTTAAATTTTTTCCAGATTGCTTTCCACTGAAACTGCTTATTTTTTTTACTAATTACAGCGAATTACAAAAGACTGGTTGAGTTTTCAATTGCCTGCTGGATTGATCAATAGACTTTACAATTTGGTCAGCAAAGTATCACATTTGGTCTGAATTTAGGTCATAAAGTTACTCAGGTATGACAAAGAATTGACCACTTTTTTTCTCAGTATGAGTGACAACCCTGTCCAGTTTTACTGATTATTTCAGGAAAAGAATTTCTCTCATTGTATAGGTCAATGATTTCTTTGTTTGTTTCTTCAGAAATTTCCTTTCCATTTCTAAAATATCTCTCCGTCTTATTTTTTTTTTCATGGTTATTAGCTGAAAAGGTGTTGTTAAATTCCCAAAGAAAGACAATGCTAGGCAAATGTGCACTAACCAACCCTGGAAACTATAAATAGAATAACTAAACAATAGAAGACTGAACCTGAATGGTTTAGCTAGATTAGAACGTAACCCACTTTTTCAGCCAATCAAACACCCCGAAATCTCACAAAGAAATGATTCTTCGTGGTGAAGAATCGCTCTATTTTTCAGCTACTGAAGAGTGTTTGATTGGTTCATTTTGCAAGAAACTGTGAAATGGGCGTTACTTTTTTGATTTTGCAGAATAAACCAAAACGAACATTGAAACACCGTATAAAAACAAAAATTCCAGTTAATGCAATTGTATTTGTAATTCACATTTTTAAAATTCAAATTCCAACTAATTTTTTTTTTTGGATCGCCTTTGTGAATAAGTTTTTAAAAAAACACTTTTCGGAACTGACAAACATTTTGTACTCCACACGCAGATATCTCTGTATGGACGATGAAATGTGGGTTAGTTTATTGGGCGGGTGAGTATCTCCATTTAATGTGATTTATTTCGCAGATGAAGCGTTGAAGCCAATAAATCGAACATTTCGTGCATTTGATCCTTCGGGTCTGCTGGAATAGAACCTCTCTCCAAATGGGTTAAAATTTGCAAGTTTCTGTTCTCCGCCAAATCCTTCCACAACTTGATAGCCATATTTCACTTTGCCTTATTTTCAGAGGCACCACGTTTAACTCTTTCTCAGCGATTTCCTCCGAACTCAAAGGTGCAAAAAAACGACCATTATTTGCCACATTATGATACAAACTTTGAGTAGGAATGTTCATCAATTGGTGGCTTTAAAATATTTTCCATCCCAGTCTCCTAGTATGGCAAAATCTATTTCCTTTACATCCAACAAAACCCGACTTGATTGATCATTGAATGTCCATTTTGAAAGTATGCGTGTTTGATTTTCACGGGAATTGTGCTCGATTTGTACAGTGGCTCCCTAATCAAACCGTCAACTCGGGCATGACACTATTGTGACACACTAATGGGTGGGGTTCATTTTGAAACATTGATTTCATTGGTTGGGTTCTGTTCTAAGTCAGTAAGATCATATGAAGAGAAATCTTCGTCACAAAGAATAGGCTTCGCTTCGCTCCGCCCATTCTTTGTGACGAAGATTTCTCTTCATATATTATGATCTTGCTATTACATAACAGGAATTCTATTGGTCAGAAACATGTAACAATAAAAGAGTATTCTGGAAGTTTTCTTTGTGTGATATGAATGGACTGACCTCAAATATAGATTGACAAACAGATGAATGGTACATGTGGACACTTTATGAGATGTCTATGAAAATTTCTAAAGTGAAATTTATGAGAGTTTAGTAATTAAGTTCAATTTAATCAATCATCAAAAAAATTATATGAGAGAGAGAGAGAATGCACCCTTTACTTTACTTAAAGTAATCAAAAGTATTTTTGAAAGAGAAATATAATCAAATTTTATTTTATTTCAAATTTATTGATTTAGAAAGACTAGAAATAATGTTTCAAATATAAGAGAGAAAGAGAGTGCACTTTTTTTTTTTTACTTAAACATGTTAAAGTAATCAAATGTATATTTGAGAGAGAAATATTATCAAATTTGATTTTATTGATATTCACTTTAAAAAAAACACCTAGGGAAATAGCTGCAAAAGACACTGAAATCAACTCAGATTTACCTGTAAAAGCAATCTACACTTTGTGACCTAAATTCAGACCAAATGTGATTCTTGGCTGACCAAATTGTAAAGTCTATTGATCAATCCAGCTGGCAATTGAAAACTCAACCGGTCTTTTGTAATTCACTGTAAAGTAAATTTGAAAGTTTTCAGTTTCAAAATAATGTTGTATATACACGTATCCTCTTCTTTTCATCCATATCAAACATCTCAGGTATAGGATTCCTCCTTAATTTTGAATATACATCATCTTTCAGACGTGGATTCAGCAGTCTTTAAAATCCTGATAGAATTCATGTACACCGGTCAGCTGTGTGTTACTATGGAAGAGAAAATTTCTCTCTATCATGCTTCAGTGATTTTGGAGATGGATACGGCACAAGATCTCCTACAACAGGCGTATATTTCCAGCGAGTGGCCCAGTATTATGAATGCCAAGGTCCTTAAAAATGTCACTGGTTCTGATCACAGTGTCATGATTGAACCAGATTCTGAGGTCAAGGACAAAAACATTCGATCAGTGTGTCATGTGACAGAAGGCACCATTAGCAGTGCCACAAGTAGTGAAATGTCCAATTTACATTCACCAAAAAAGAAAAGAGGCAGAAAGAAAAAGAAAACGGAGGTGAAAATAGAGGAACCCGAGGATTTTGTGCAAGTGAAGGTGTCTGAACCGGAGATTCAAGGTGTCCCAGAATCAGCAGATGATGGAATGACGACCAGAAACCGTGGGAAAAGGAGACCAGTCATGGACAGTCCAGGCAAAAAAAGACAGACAAAAAAGAAAGACTCAAAAGAGCAAAAGAAAAAAGATGCCAAAGGAAAGAAAAAGGAGGGCATTACGAAAGACAAATCTAAAAAAGTTGTCAAGATCTGGGTTCCCAAAGGGTCCACAGCAAGATGTGACGTCTGTGGGAAAACACTGAACTCTCACATTGCGCTTAAAAGACATATGGTTATTCAACACAAGGAGATATCACTCAAGTTCACCCAAAGTCGTGCTATTGTAAGCAATATTATTAAGGGGTCAGGATCCCTGCGTTACTGCACACTTACAGACTACAGTAAAAAGTTCATGTGTACAATTTGTGCTTGTAACTTTCAGTTTTACAGCTTGTTTTACAGACACATTCAAGAGAATCATATGCCGTTCTACGCGGGTGATAAACAAGGGGAATTCTACAAAGTAGTCAAACACATCCAGAAAATGAAATCTATATATAAAAAGAAAAAGAAAAACAAAGGTATAAAAGCAGTTAAGAAAACTAGGCGAGTCCTGTCAAGTAAAGAGTATGAAAAGTGCTGCTTTTGCCATTCCGTCCTTTCAAAAGGGAGAATCTATGCAAGTCACCTCATCAAGAAACATTATTTGAGTTTTGAGAAAGCCAAGGAATTGACCGGGTACCCGAGGTATCGTCTGCAGCAGAAGTGGGAGTGTCCTGATTGTAATTTAACATTTGTTGGAAACAAAGCCCTGAAAAGCCATTTTGAGGGAGTACACCAACTTGATGACATGAAATACCCGTGTTCCGAGTGTGATAGTTCCTACTCCTCGCTGGGCACCATCAAGTCACACTTACGATGGGTTCACAAGAAGTCTGCCGCTGAAGTTCGGGAGGCCCTGAAGAACTCCGTTGCCTGTGAGGTTGAGGGGTGCGACTACTCCACAGGAAACATGATGACCATGAAGCTGCATGTTGTGAAGGAACACCCCCAGGTCCAGTTCCGGTGCCCTGAGTGCAACTTCACCTTCCATGTGAAAAAGACGCTTAATCGACACATGATAGTCAAACATCTCCGACGTTCTGAGCATCTGAAAAAACAGTGTGACTCATGTGGAAGGAGGTTTAGTAAGAACTCCCAGCTCCATGTTCATCAGTTCCTCAAACATGGGGTCTACCATAACGAGATGAAGGTAAGTGTGCATCATGTGTGCTTAGAAAGTATTGATTAGGCCAAACTGAAAAAAGTTGTTTGCCCTTGACAACCAACTGAAATCAATCTCCTCCACTCAAATTTTTTTTTTCATGACCAGTTTAGAACCATTTGAAGTAAGAGTTCAGCATAAACTGTTTTGCCTAACCTTAATCAAATCTTAATATTTATGTTTCATTGACATCACCATATTGGTGCAGAAGTTGATAATAATCAAATGGAAAGCAATAAAACTATTAACAACATCTTTACCCAATTAGTGTGCAAGTGTTTTAAACACAAAAATTTGGTTTCCTGTGCATAAATCACTCACCTAGTCTAAATAATTACACACACATTTTGCAGAATGATTTAAAATCTCTTGGAATAACAGTTTCTTGTATGGGGTCAGTACCATAGTGTGATTGGTCATTGATATCAACGTATTCAAATTGAAAATTTGGCAAAGGTGTTTATGAAAGTAATCTTAGATTTTCCATTTGATTTTTGCCAGTGTCCCCGAGTTGACAACGTCGTTCTTATGGAGGATCACTCTTTCTGTTTTTCTTGCAGTTATACCGCTGTGAATACAATGGCTGTAACAAAGTGTGCATGTCCAGCTCTAGTCTGAAGTCTCACATGAGACGACACTCCACGGACAAAAACTACGAATGTCAGTACTGCTCGCTCCGACTCAAAACTGAGGTGTAAGTCGGGAAGGGAGATCACTGAATTTTTCTCATGGTTAATGATGTAGCAATTGTTAGTTTTTCATGCAAAGCACTTTTATTGAATAGTGTGATATGTAGAGGACTTGGATGATGGAGATAGTTTTATCAAAGTACTATATAGAGATAGTTTTATCAATGTACTAAACAGAGAAAGTTTTATCAAAGTACTTTATAGAGATAGAATATGGTAGTTAACAGATAACTCAAGTCAAAGACGTTTTGTAGCTATAGGTATGGAGCTTTATAGGGGAAAAATATGGTATAGTACCAAATTTTTCCCAGAGAGCTACAGTTCTGCAGCTACAACCTCTGAAGAGTTTAACTTGAATATTATACGCTTAGAAAAATAATGTTGAACATTTAAAAAAAAAAAATAGAAATTAATGGTTAGAAGTATTTCCTTCCGTTTCAGCACCCTAAAGAAGCATATTAACAAGATGCACCTTGGGATCCGTCCTCACCTGTGTCAGGTGTGTGGACAGAGGTTTGGAGAAGAATCAGAGTTACAGTCTCACATCAAGAACCGCCACTCTACCGACAAGGACTACCAGTGTGAACACTGTCCCTACGCTACTGCTAATAAAGCCACGTTCTACAGTAAGTGTACTAAACACGATTAGTACTAAACACGATTAGTACTAACCACGATTAGTACTAAACACAATTAGTACTAAACACAATTAGTACTAAACATGATGAGTACTAAACATGACAAGTACTGAACACGATGAGTACTAAACATGATGAGTACTAAACATGAGAAGTACTAAACATGATAAGTATTAAACATGATAAGTATTTAACACAATAATCACCATTGTCAACACTATACAAAACTAGGATAATCAAGTATGTGCAGCATGATCTGATTGTACAGAAATTTGTTTTAATGTCACCATTAATACTCTGACTAGACATTCTGTATAGATTTGTTTTAATGTCCCCATTAATACTCTGACTAGACATTCTGAATAGATTTGTTTTAATGTCCCCATTAATACTCTGACTAGACATTCTGTATAGATTTGTTTTAATGTCCCCATTAATACTCTGACTAGACATTCTGTATAGATTTGTTTTAATGTCTCCATTAATACTCTGACTAGACATTCTGAATAGATTTGTTTTAATGTCCCCATTAATACTCTGACTAGACATTCTGTATAGATTTGTTTTAATGTCCCCATTAATACTCTGACTAGACATTCTGTATAGATTTGTTTTAATGTCCCCATTAATACTCTGACTAGACATTCTGAATAGATTTGTTTTAATGTCCCCATTAATACTCCGACTAGACATTCTGTATATATTGGGTTTGTAATTTGTTTCTTTTTGTAAAAGTACAGATTTTCATTACAATTGAAAAGAGAAGGCCTAACTCAAGTCATTTATTTGTTTAGAATTACGTGATTTAATGTAAAACAGACTCATCTCCTGTTAACCATCACCACAACACTACATCTGACATACAAAACCTGCAGAATTTCAGAGCTTCAAGATTTATTGATTTGTAAAAAGCAAGAAAAGTAATTAGCATTTCATAGAAACCACAACTGGAGGTTAAAGAAAGTAAGAATTTTATTTGATCTTACAGCTCATTTGTTCATGGTTCACAAAGTTAAAGCTAAAGAAGACACAAGGAAGGAGTTCTGCTGCCCTCATTGTGATTTCACAACCTTGCTTGGACATAGGTTTAAGACCCACCTGAACGGCCATAAAAACATTCGAGAGTACTCTTGTAATATGTGTGACAAAAAGTTCATTTCAAGTTCGACCCTGCGAGCCCACAAGCAATGGACTCATTCTGAGAAAAAATATGACTGTCCGCACTGCGATTACCAGACTAAGACGTCTCAGAAACTGAACGAACACATCCGAATTCAACATCAGCTGAAGGGGTTCAAACCGTACAGGTGCCCCTATTGTACGTTTACGTGTGCTACTGGTGGGAACACACGGAAACACATAAAACAGAAACATAAGGACATGGAGGTGCGATACATTAGGGATGACAGCCTGCTGGAGGCGGCAAGGCTGGCCAGGAAATCCGGAAACACAATGTCTCTCAATTACATCTCCGTTCAGGAGGAAGTGATTCCAGATGCACAGCCCGGATTCGAGTTACAGGATTTTCAGTTAGCGACTCATCAGCAGGACACTGGTCACCATGGGAACCAGCAAATCCAGCTGACTGGAACGCCTGCTGTGGTAGAAGTCAGTAACCTTCACACGCTAACAAATGTTGCTGTCCATTCTGACCCGATTATTGACCCAAGTCATCATGTCCACCCAACTAGCCTTGTACAAGTACCTCAGGAAGTCATGGTCTCAAATGAAAACATTGTTGTCCATAATCACGGAAACATCGTTACCCTCGGCAATGTCCACCAGTTAACGGAGGATAGTGTGGGCTACTCCGCAGCTATAGTGAATGCCATTAATCAATCTATGCAACACTTGTAACAACACCACACTTTGAGCAATACAAACATAAGTATTTATTATTGTACCTGTGTGTGATCAATATCGAAGACATTAGTAACAGTACCATTAGTGGTTACAGTATTTGTTAATGTACAGTAAAACTCATTTATATGGAACTCTGTTATTAAGAAATCGTGTTTATAATGAAATATTTGAAAATCCCCCACAACATCCAAAAACTTGGAGATCAGAAAATTTGTTATGCAAATTTTTCAAATATACGGAGGTGATATTTAATCTCCAGTATAAATTTCACAGTTTTCTATGAAATGTCAGTTATTGAGACTTCACTGAATTTTATTATATAGGTAACGTACAGTTTTTTGCCCAGTTCCGGATCATTGCCAGTTCCGAATCACTTTGAAATTTTTAAAAAATACCTAATTAATGAAATTATTTTTACTTAGAAAGGTAAATCATGTTGAAAATGATTACTGAGGGATACAAAACTATTGTAATTTTTATCCAACCCAGGTTTATTATTTGTCACACTTCTTTAATACATTAGGACTTCGACATCTTGGTCACTTACACACGTTTGGAAAAAAATTGCGCTGGAGGGAAAAGTTGTCTGTAGCTAAAGAATAACCAAGTCTTCTTCACAAAAAATGAATGCATTTAATTGATCTTTCAGCAAATGCATCAATAACTATTTCTTCAGTGAATGCATTATTGTAGTTGAGATGCCTTACCAAAGAGACAACATCTGTTTGTCCAATTCCGGATCAGTTGTGTCAACTACTGTCATACGCGACTTGTTGAACTAAACTTTGAGGACTATCACAGTTTATATTAAATGCACTGTTATAGAAGTAGTGTCAGATATAATAAGCACACATTTTTATTTTTTTTTTAAACACAATAAACTATTTTTTTCCTGATTACCAAAATGGATCCCCCCCCCCCCCCCCCCCCCGGAAACACATTTTAAACTGAGAAAATCGGGACAGTCTTGAAAATGAAAATTAAAAAGAATATTTTAAGCATATTAATATACATGAATGACTGTTATTTTTTCTTCCCAACCCCGCCTACTTCACAAGTGAGCTTTTCTGATCACCCGTATTCCGGAGTCCGTCCGTCTGTAAACTTTTAACATTTTTGACTTCTTCTCAAAAACCACTGGGCCAATTTCAACCAAAGTTGGCTCAAAGCATCCTTAGGTAAAGGGAATTCTAAATTGTTAAAATAAAGGGCCAGGCCACCATCCAAAGGGAGATAATCAAGAAAAGGTAAAAATAGAGTAGGGTCATTAAAAAATCTTCTTCTCAAGAACCACTAGACCAGAAAAGATGAAATTTATAGATAAGCTTTATTAGGTAGTGCAGATTCTAAATTGTTAAAATCCTGGCCCCCGGGGGTCGGATGGGGCCACAATAGGGGATCAAAGTTTTACATACAAATATATAGGAAAAATCTTTAAAAATCTTCTTCTCAAGAACCACTGAGCCAGAAAAGCTGATATTTACATGAAAGCTTTCTGACATAGTGCAGATTCAAGTTTGTTAAAATCCTTAGGGGATCAAAGTTTTACATACAAATATATAGGAAAAATCTATAAAAATCTTCTTCTCAAGAACCACTGAGCCAGAAAAGCTGATATTTACATGAAAGCTTCTGACATAGTGCAGATTCAAGTTTGTTCAAATCATGGCCCCTGGGGTAGGATGGGGCCACAAGGGGGGATCAAAGTTTTACATATAAATATATAGGAAAAATCTTTAAAAATCTTCTTCTCAAGAACCATTGGGCCAAAGAATTTCACATTTACATGAAAGCTTTCTGACATAGTGTAGATTCAAGTTTGCAAAAACCAGGGTAGGTTGGGGGCATAATAGGACTTACGGTTTTACATGCAAATATATATGAAAAGTCTTCTGATATGGACCAATGTGACTCAGGTGAGTGATGTGGCCCATGGGCCTCTTGTTTTATAAACACAATAAACTATTTTTTTTCCCTGATTACCAAAATGGATACCCCCCCCCCCCCCCCCGTAAAACACATTTTAAAATGAGAAAATCGGGACAGTAGATATACTATGTATTGCATCTAGATTTACATCTTGAAATTGAAAATTAAAAAGAATAGGCCTACTGTAGTCAATTCAATTTTAAGCATATTAATACAATGAATGACTGTTATTTTTTCTTCCCAACCCCGCCTACTCCACAAGAAAATGCCGAAGGATTGTTATCTCGGGTAGATATACCGTTAGATCATAACCACAATCAGAGAAAGATAATTATTAATGTTGATTGAGAGAATTTTGAATGCCGCAGTTTTGGCTATGCCAATGCCTAAATGTGAAGCTTTGAATATTCAATAATGTAAAGATTAATTTAAACTAGTGTTTGATTTGATTTGATTTCTACAAAAATTAGGTATATATTAAGCGAAATAAACGTACACACATACTGATTAAAGTTTCTGACTGATTGAAAGTAGGATCGGGTCAGTAAAGGTCAAATCGGCCTGCATTCGTTTCAAACATCCCCGTGATTCGGAACTGACCCATGAACACGGTTATGGAAAATGCAAAGGCCGGTGATATTTACCACGATTTTCAAATAATTTTTTTTTTTCATTTAGTAACTTCTGATCTTCTCACAAGACGATTAAAGCCTACAGTATCTTCGTGGATTATACCGTTGTTAATGAAATGTGATCCGGAATTAGGCAAACGACTGTATAAACAAATGAATTTTTTCCCCAAATATTAATTAAACTCTCTTTGGTATAGAGTATACATAATCAGTTGACATTTCAACTTAATTGGCACACTATGACCTACTTTAGGACTAAAGTAGATCAAATGGTTTCCTGGACTTTCATCATCATAATTAGATATTGCTCCGACATTTTGTTTCAACTTCACTCTCGGAGAAATACATAATCAGTTCACATGTCAGATGGATTGGTGCACCATGACCCACTTTAAGGCCTTCTATTCAGATGTGTGTTGTATCAATTCAGTGTGCACAATATACTTCCAGGTGAACTTCACTGTCTGACAGGCGCAGATTGTACCGTTTGCGGTACTCTTGTTTTTGTTGGATAGAACTGATATTTAATACTCATTCATTTTAAATTTGATTTTTAGATTAAGAATTTAAATTCTTTGTAATGTACACTGTATAGAAAGGATATGCCATTTTTCCCATAATTATTTGAAAATATTTTACAAATTTCCATCCCTATGATCTTCCAAAGTTTTACACAGGTATCTACATGCAACATTTATGGCATTGCTTAAAATTAGGGACAATCAGATGTTTGTTGAAACTGGAAATCAGCAATTATAATTATATGCCATTTTATTGCATAAAATGAACCTAATTAATTTGCATGTACTTTGTACGTTTACATATTAATAACTTGTTACCAATTCCAATATTGTACTGATGTTACATGTATATTAAATTGTCCATGCATTGCCACATCACATTTTACCAATAAATGTTTGTTATTTAACATGTTGCAAGTTCCTTTTTCACACAGATATCGCTTTATTATGCCCCCCTTCAAAGAAGAGTGGCATATTGGTTTGCACCTGTCGGTCGGTTGGTCGGTAGACCACATGTTGTCCGTTCAATATCTAAAAGAACCATTCACTTGATCGAATGATATTTATATGTGGGTTGGTTTATGAGTAGAAGACGACCCCTATTGTTTTATAGATCAAAAGGTCAAGGATCAATCTACTCTGGACATATGAAGACACTGTCCGCTCAATATCTTGAGAACCCTGTCCGCTCAATATCTTGAGAACCCTTTGCTTGACAGACCTCAAACTTGGTACACTGGTACATCCTAAGGAGTAGATGACCCCTAATGAATTTGAGGTCATGGGTCAAACTCAAACTGGACATATGAATATACTGACCACTCAATGTCTAGAGAACCCTTTGCTTGACAGACATCAAACTTGGTACACTGGTATATCTTTAGAAGAAGATGACCCCTATTGATTTTGAGGTCACATGGTCAAGGGTCAAACTGGACATTGGAATGTACTTTCAGCTCAATATCTTGATAACCCTTTGCTTGACAGACATCAAACTTGTAACACTGGTACATCTTCAGGAGATGATGACCCCTATTGATTTTGAGGTCACGTGGTCAATCCACTCTTGAGATTGGAAGATATTGTCTGCTCAATATTTTTAATTGATGATACTACTATCATTCAATTATAGCTATATATATATATATGTACAAAACGCACTTCATATCGACACTCACCATCAGCAGTCTTTTCAGTCTACAAAAGAAAATTGGGATTTCAATAAAAGAACATGAAATAACTACCATACAAGTATGTATAGGGTGGGGTAGGGGTGTGTGTCTGTTGCACTGTAAGGCAGCAAAACTTCGAATGACTTCAAAACTCTAAAATTCTACCCTATACAAAAGATTGGTGCCTCATGTGTAGCATAAGATTGACCTATTAAACTGTAAATATCACAACCAATTGATCAAATATGTTTCCTGTAACTTTCATAAATATATAAACTTACATGAAAGATTAAGTTCTGATATAGTGCAGATTCAAGTGTTAAAAGCAAGGCCCCAGGGGTAGAGTGGGATCACAAGAGGGATCAAAGTTTTTTCTGAAAATCTATTGTGCAAGAAAAGTTTGCATTGACTTGCTGATATAGTGCAAATTCAAGTTTGTAAAACTCGAGGTCCTCCGGGGGTAGGATGGGATCACAATAGGGGATCAAAGTTTTACATGAGAATAGACTAGGGAAAATCTTAAAACTCCTCTCAAGAACCACAGAGCTAAAAAGGTTTTTATTTACATGGCAGCTTAGTGCAGATTCAAGTTTGTAAAAATCATGGCTCCAGGGGATAGGTTGGGGCCACAATAGTGGATTTAAGTACTATATGCTGATATATTGACAAAAATCTTTAAAAATGAAAGAAAGCAGAGATGAGCAAGCTCACATACCCCAGGCTCCAACATTGCTTTACAATGCTTCACATAATGAATGGTAATGTTATGCATTACTCCCAGAAAAACAAGAGGCCCATGGGCCACATCGCTCACCTGAGTAACCTTGGCTCATATTTAAAGATTCGCATGTAAAAACTTATTGTGGCCCCAACCTACTCCCAGGGGCCATGATTTTTTCAACATTGAATCTGGACTATGTCAGGAAGCTTTCATGTGAATGTAAACTTTTCTGGCCCTGTGATTTTTCAGAAAAAGATTTTCCCTATATATTTGTATGTAAAACTTTGATCCCCTATTGTCACCTCATCTTACCCCCGGGGGCCATGATTTTAATAAACTTGAATCTGCACTATGTCAGGAAGCTTTCAAGTAAATTTCAACTTTCCTGGCCCAGTAGTTTGTAAGAAGAAGATTTTAAAAGATTTTCCCTATATATTTGGATGTAAAACTTTAATCCCCTACTGTGGCCCCGTCCTATCCTCAGGGGCCATTTTAACTAACTTCAATCTGCACTAAATTAGGAAGCATACATGTAAATTTCCACTTTCTTGACCCAGTAGTTTTTGAGAAGATGATTTTTAAAGATTTACCCTATATATTTCTATGTAAATCTTTGATCCCCTTGTGGCCCCATCCTGCCCCCGGGGGCCATGATTTTAACAAACGTGAATCTGCACTATAGTAGGAAGCTTTCACGTAAATTTCAACTTTCCGGGCCCAGTAGTTTTTGAGAAGAAGATTTTTAAAGATTTTCCCTATATATTTGTATGCAAAACTTTGACCCCCCCCCCCCCTGTGGCTCCATCCTACCCCCGGGGGCCATGATTTGAACAAACTTAAAGCTGCACTACGTCAGAAGGCTGTCATGTAAATATCAGCTTTTCTGGCCCAGTAGTTTTTGAGAAGAAGATTTTAAAAGATTTTCCCTATATATATTTGTATGTAAAACTTTGACCCCCTATTGTGGCCCCATCATACCCCCGGGGGGGGGGGGGCTATGATTTGAACAAAATTGAATCTGTATTATGTCATGAAGCTTTAATGTAAATATCAGGTTTTTTTGCCCAGTGGTTCTTGAGAAGATTTTTAAATGACCCCATCCTATATATTTGTATGTAAAACTTTAATTCCCTAATGTGGCCCCATCCTATCCTCAGGGGCCATGATTTTAACTATCTTCAATCTGCACTATGTTAGGAAGCACTCATGTAAATTTCCACTTTCTTGGCTAAGTAGTTTTTGAGAAGATGATTTTTAAAGATTTACCCTATATATTTCTATGTAAATCTTTGATCCCCCTTGTGGCCCCATCCTGCCCCCGGGGGCCATGATTTGAACAAACTTAAATCTGCACTATGTCAGGAAGCTGTCATGTAAATATCATTGGCCCAGTGGTTCTTGAGAAGATTTTTAAATGACCCCACCCTATTTTTGTATTTTTATTATTATCTTCCTTTGAAAGGGACATGGCCTTTCGTTTGAACAAACTTGAAAGCCCTTCTCCCAAGGATGTTTTGGCCAAGGTTGGTTGAAATTGGCTCAGTGGTTCTTGAGAAGAAGCCGAAAATGTAAAAAGTTTACAGACTGATGGACAGACGACGGACAACAGGCGATCAGAAAAGCTCACTTGAGCTTTCAGCTCAGGTGAGCTAATCATTGAATCATAATTTCCTGGAAATATACACATCTACACAGTGTGTCCTGATTAACTACAAGGTTTCACGAAATTGTTTTAAGCAGTCTCAGAGGAGTTGCGCTGATAAGAACAGGACAGACAGGCTCAATATTCAGGATAGACGGCTCAAATTTTTAAGATCAAAAGGGGCATAACTCCCTGAAAATTTATTGAATTAGAATTTCCTGGGAATATGCATTTCTACATAATGCGACCCTATTAACAACAAAGTTTCACGAAATTCTGTTGAGTGTTTCAGAGGAGTTTCGCTGACAAAAAAAAAGGACTGACAGACGGGTCAAAAACATACCCTTCGCAACTTCGTTGTTCAGGACGGACGGCTCAAAATTTTAAGACCAAAAGGGGCATAACTCCCAGAAAAATTATTGAATCAGAATTTCCTGGGAATATGCACATCTACACAGTGCGTCCTTATTAACTACAAAGTTTCACGAAATTCTGTTCAGCGGTTTCAGAGGAGTTGCGCTGACCAAAAAAGGGACTGACAGACTGACGGACGGGTCAAAAACATTGTACACCTTTCGCAACTTCGTTGCGTTGGGTATAAATATCTTTTGAACTATTTAAGCTAGAAATTTCATATTTTGTATATACATCTTTTATAGAAAGACCTTTCATGTGATGCAATGGTGTGTGATCTTGTGACCTTGACCCGGAAGTTTCACCTACTTTTGATATAGATCTGACCTATTCAATATATCCTGAAGGTAGATCTTTCATATTTTGTATCAATCTCTCACCAGAGGGCGCATTACGCTGCGCTACAACACCTTTGTCAACGTCTAAATGTCAAGATTCTTGGCAAAACTTACCTATACCTATAGCATCACGGATAATAAGTTTTTAAGTTTAAGTTTTATGCTTTAAATCTTAAAGTAGGTTCACAAAAACAACGAATTCCATGATTATACTAGTATTATTGAATGAATGAATATTTATATAAACCTTCTATTTCGCTCAGGTGTCTCATATTTACCATCTTCTGATTTTTAAAAATTCAGAGAAGTGTTTGATTTGCTCAGATATTATCATTACAGTTCGATATGCTAAGTTAGTTTTTGTACATTTTAATATAACTTTTTAGACGTTGACAGAGGTATTAGTGGAGCGTAGCGGGAACGATAACTCTGGGTAGAGATTGATTTTGTATGTATATTACTTATGGCAAGACTGTTTATTTCATATCATGGCCTTTATCCTTGAGGCTTGTGACCTTGAAAACGGGAGTTTGTCCTATAATTTTAAGAAAACACAACCTAATAAATATATTTTAGGTGTTTTTTTTTTTTCATTTTTAGCTCACCTGAGCCGAAGAGTCCGTTGTCTGTCGTCGTTGTCGGTTTCTGCATACTGTTGTAAACTTTTCATGATTTCATCTTCTTCTCCAGAACCACTGGATCAATTTCAACCAAACTTGGCACAAAGCATCCTTGAGTGAAGGGTTTTCAGGTTTTTTCAAACGAAGGACCATGCCCCTTTCAAAAGGGGAGATAATCACAACAATGCAAAATTCGGGTAGGGTACATCATTTAAAAACCTTCTTCTCAAGAACCACCACGCCAGAGGAGCTGACATTTACACGAAAGCTTCCTGACATAGTGCAGATTCAAGTGTGTTAAAATCATGGCCCCCGGGGGTAGGATGGGGCCACAATAGGGGATCAAAGTTTTTACATACAAATATATAGGGAAAATCTTTAAAACTATTCTTCTCAAGAACCACTGAGCCAGAAGAGCTAAGATTTACACGGAAGTTTCATGCCATAGTTCAGATTCAAGATTGTTAAAATCATGGCCCCCGGGGGTACGTGGGGGTCACAATAGGGGATCAAAGTTTTACATTGGAATAAATAGAGAAAATCCTTAAAAATCTTTCCAAAAACCAATGGGCCAGAAGAGCTGACATTTACATGAAAGCTTCCTGACATAGTGTAGATTCAAGTTTGTTCAAATCATGGCCCTCGGGGTAGGTTGGGGCCACAATAGGGGATCGAAGTTTTACATACAAATATATAGGGAAATCTTTAAAAATCTTCTTCTCAAGAACCAATGAGCTAGAAGAGCTGAGAATTAAATCAAAGCTTCCTGACATAGTGCAAATTCAAGTTTGTTTAAATCATGGCCTCCGGGGGTAGGATTGGGCCACAATAGGGGATCAAAGTTTTACATACAAACATATAGGGAAAATCTTTAAAAATCCTTTTCTCAAGAACCAATGAGCTAGAAGAGCTGAGATTTAAATCAAAGCTTCCTGACATAGTGCAGATTCAAGTTTGTTCAAATCATGGCCTCCGGTGGTAAGATTGGGCCACAATAGGGGATCAAAGTTTTACATACAAATATATAGGGAAAATCTTTAAAAATCTTCACCATTGGGCCAAAGAAGTTGACATTTATATGACAGCTTTCTGACATAGTGCAAATTCAAGTTTGTAAAAATCATGACCTCCAGGGGTAGGTTGGGGCCACAATAGGGACTAAGGTTTTACATGCAAATATACATGGAAAGAATTTAGATATGGGATAAGGTGACTCAGGTGAGCGATGTGGTCCATGGGCCTCTTGTTTGTACATAGATTTTTTAATGGCAAGACCTAATTTTGTGTAGTTTAACCTTTTGAGGAGTTGGACCTACTTTAAATAAAATCTAACCTATTCAATATCACCTGAACTATTTAAGATAAATCTCTCATATTTTGTATATAAATTTCTAGTGAGAATACCTTCTATTTCATATTATAACCCTGACCTACTTTTAAGAAAATGTATTATTTTGCGTAGTGCTTTCATATTTTGTATATGGATTATTTATGACTAAATGACTTTGTGAAACAAGGATATTTGATCATGTGACCTTGACCTACTTTCTTTAAAACTCTAACCTAATCAATATCTCCAGAACTATTTAAGGAAAAGCTTTTACATTTTGTAGATATAGATTTTTATGTCAAGACCTTGATTTACTCGCGTTTTGCCTTGTGACCTTGACCTGAAAATTTGACCTATTTTTGATAAAAATATGACCTAATCAATATCTCCTGGACTATTCAAGATAGAACTTTCATATTTTGTATATAGATTTATCATTACAGGGTCTTACATATCATACCATGATCTCTGACCTTCTTATCCAGAACAGCAAGATCATGTTAGTCATATTGGTGTTGAGGCATTTCTGTGTTATGTGAATTCATTTTCAGTTATGTTGTGATCCTTTGGGGCTAGGTTGGGCCACATTATGGGGTCAAAAGTTTTCATGGGAATAAAGATTGATAAAAGAAAAATCTTAAAAATCATAACAGCTGAATGGCAGGGTCAAGGTGACTCAGGTGAGCGATATGGCCCATGGGCCTCTAGTTAAAGAAGAGTACCGTAAACGGTACATAAAGATACGTCTGTGAGTTATATAGGGTGTATTTACTGTAAGGGGTTTGTTTTATGACATTGATTAGCAAACATGGCAAAAATGCCGTAGAGTTGTAGAACTTATTTACTGTAGCATCAGCCATTATATCAATCTGTGACGTACCTTATTTTGTAACATCTGAATAAAGGTCAGCAATATCTAACCTGGTCTTTTATATATATATATATTCAGGTTAGCTTATTTGATATATGGGTTAATTTAGCTATAATTCTAAGGAATTGATATATAGATTTGAATCTCGCAGAATTTGATTTTTTTAATGTAGCAATAAAATAAATTTTGCAAGAGTATGCAAAAATCTATGACATCAGCTCAATATTACTGGTATATGAATGCAATATGTTCCTTTTATTGAATTTCATACCTCCTTAAACCTCCCTCAACAAGACATCCATATACTGAGAATCAAAATCCTCGCAATAGTGTAACGATCTACGCGAGCGGACCAGAGAATCCGAATCAGATTGCCCTCCAACAATAACAAAGTGTGTACCCGATTCATGACCTTGATCTTGTATAGTTTTGACATTTCAATTTACCAAATGTGAATTATGTACAAGATTTGGATAGAGAGAAAAAGATATCCATAGAAACATGCCCACAACCTTTGATGGGGTGATGTATATTTCAGTTTATGTATTGAAAGCATTGTGTGCTGTGGGTAGCACGGTATGGTGGGTTTTGAACATTAGAATGCACAAAGCTATGAATCTGCATCCAATAGAAAGCAAAACCTGTCCAAGATTTTCAGGTCACCTGAATATCTTTTGTCCATCGTCATGCAGGTTGATATTTGAACATTTTTAAGGTGACACACAGGTATACATATTAGATATAATATTTCTTTTACGTCATTATTTTCAAGCGGTCTATAATTTTTAAAACCATCCCCAACCAAAAGTTACCCGAGGTATTTGGGGGCAGATACATCTTTGAAAGCACCATTGTCGGATCTTGGAAGAGAGATGCAACTTACAATCATATATATATATTTGTCAAAGAGAAACCTTTTTATAAATCAAAAGATAGAAATGCTCTTAAAACTGGCTTACAGAGTCATGTGCATGTTCTTTTTATTATTAGGCTACATATGGTGCATCCCATTTCCACTACTAGATACATACATACTCAACAACCACCTCCTTGCCATTGTCTTTGGGTGGGGTGTTCAGTTTTTCAATGAACAACCGACTCCAAACCTACATCTTCTTGCTCGGAGGGGGAATGGGAGAGAATTCAACTTTAACAATGATATCGGTAAATGATCAGCTGTATATTTCTGAGCGGTAGTAAATAAGAAATATAAAGTTTTTGTTTTTCGTAGATGAGGCTTTAATATTTCAAAACATTTCTCGACCTCGGAGGTGGATAACATACACAAAAACGATATTTAATAAGTCTCTGGAAGATAATTATAAAATAATCGTAAAACATTGGTACTGAAGACAAATAGTTTATTTTGTTAGATTTAAGCTGTAAACCTACAATTATAACAGATAAAAAACAAATATTTAACAGATAAATGACAACATATTTATATATAAAGGATATGAATAAAGTTGACTTATGCTTTTGTAAAGGTTAAAAAAAATTTATGGTCTATTCCACGACTTTAAAGTTGCTACTGAAGAATGTTCTACAAATGACAAACTAAATGTATATCATTCATAATTCATCCCAGCACCTTTAAAACATAGTTGTACTTTAATGCCAAGATAGTAATGTACAACTGATCTTTTATATTGATCTTCTATAGCTATTAGAAGTTGGAGCTTTGTGTATATATGCAAGGTATGACAGCCTGAAACACATGTACAGTAAAACATGCTTATAACGAATTCACGCTTATAACAAATTCACACTTATAATGAATACAGGCTTATAATGAATTCAGGCTTATAACGAATAGGCTTATAACGAATTCAGGTTCATGATGAATTCATGCTTATAAAGAATTCAGGCATTTAATGAATTCACGCTTATAACGTATTCACACTTATAACGAATTCATGCTTATAACGAATTCATGCTTATAGAGAAGTGATATGTATTCTCCTATGAGAGGAATATAACAAACATTGTATTGGCTGTAATAAAATTTGGTTATTGTTTTTCACTGGCCCTAAAGGTTCACTATAACCATGTTTTACTGCTTTCAACCTCTATTCTAAGCCTATTTTTGTACATTAGCCTATGTCTTGCTCATAGAGTGATTTGCTTCATACCGAATGTCTGTGCTGAGACAAATCATGAAACATACTTTGCCTCCAAAATATATGTAAGTACTTAAATCATTATCTGACCATTAGCTGCCCATATTGTTAATGAACTTTCAAACCAAATTTTGTTGTCATAAACTATCGTATTATAAGATCTAAGAAATCATGCAATAAGCATCTATTGCTAAAAGCTGCAAATGTGGAAAATTCTTGAAAAACTGTTTATGAAATAAATAAAAGTCCTTGTATCGTCGTAACAAACCTGCATAGTTTTTATAGTTTGCATGAATTTGTATAATTTCAAAATTGAGCGTCGAGCTGTATATATCGTAATAAATAATATCTGTGATTGTTTCACAGGGAAGAGTTATATCTTTGCAGTAGCTATGATATGCTAAGCAGCCATTTTTCTGAATCGCAAAAGTTTCCACATTTACAGCCATTGGTCAACACTCTTAACATATTATATTATATCACTACATATCATTACTCTTTAAAACATGCATATCTGCACCAGAGTACAGTATTTCTGCAATTTTTTTTCTGTAACACATATTGTTCCTAACAAAAAAGTGAAAGTAAACACACATGTATATATATATATAGAGAGAACAAACTGACTACAGACACGTACATTATAATACAGTATATCATAAAATTTTTCCACAGCCTTTTCATTGCTAAATGGGTCAATAAAAAATAGGTTACTCCATAACAACTTTTCGACAAAAATAGAAAACTTTATAAACTATGAAATGTTGTCCTAACACACTCATTTTACTGGCCATAGATGGGAAGAAAAAAAGGAGTAAAAGAAAATGTTGGTTGACTAAATAAGGCTTTTTATCTGAACATCAATAATGTTAATTGTATTTTCAATTTTAAAAAACCCCACCTTTTCACTGTTTGCTGCAGTCCCTATTTTGGTCAATTATTGTTATGGAGTATTGACAAAAACAGTATATAGTATACATATAGGTCAGATGGTCAGTGGAAACCTACAGAATATTCCCAGATACATACATGTACAAGTGAATCTGTGATATATATATAACAAGTCTAGTGTATGAACAAATCAAAGTCTACCATGGGACAAGTTTTGTGTGGGATTAGGACTCTCCACATAGAAAGCCATGAAATGCCATATAGCAAACAAAATAACAATTTTCCCGGCTTCTGTATACAATACTAACATGAAAAAAAAAAACATGATATGAAGTACAAAATCTTCCTTGTTAGTACGGCAAAGTACGTCATATAAGAAATGGTTTTAAAAAAATAGAATGCTTTTTAACTTCATATAAATATGTCATTTTCAATATTGATTTAATCAAACATAATTCATTTTCTTTTCCATATTTCAAACATGATCAAATGTTGGTTTTGGTGCTTCAACATTAACATGAGATTCCTTTAACAAGAAGAAAAACAGACTTTCTCCAAAATTATCTTACAAATCAATTTACACCACCAAACTTTTCAGTAAAAAATAATAAACAATAAATCTACACTACACCATTATAAAAACTGAATAGACCCATCACCTCTTTGTGACATGCAATGTACAAAAAGTAAACCCATCCTTATTGCAAATACATGCATCACATTTTAATCAAATAAATCACCTGATCTACCATCTGTTGATCTCTCAGTCTCATGTACGTGTTGTTCAGAGAGTAACATTTACAGCATCAATATATTTAGTGTCAAAACAGACAAGAGATAGTGAAAATTCAACACACATTGCATGCATGCACTTTTGTGTTCACATGTACAAAACATAAAGTAATATGAAATCAGTAAAAACTGTTTGATTCCTCAAGGTTGAGAGCGAGTACTAAATTTACCATACCAAGAAAATATTCTGCAACCAGTAACTATATACATGTGCATGTATTTTGAATCTCAAAATAATAAATAACCAATTGGTATGTGAAATTATTACTGAAATACAGGTTTTAAATGGAAAAGAAATGTACAAGACTCGGAGAAAACTCTACAAGTTGTTGGTAAACTGGTGGCCAATGACTAGACTCGACTGGAGCACATTATCCAAGGTTTGTCTGAACTGGTTCTTGTTTGAACTGGTTCTGTAGAGTACTACACTGGGAAGGTGTCAACAAAGTTTTCTCTGTTGCTTGGTAACCACAGACCTAGGCAAAGTACATGACTTTGACGGTGTCCGGGTGAACCGTGATTGCTCGTGCCATGGCTGAGGGGTTCCGTTCCATTTCATCCGAGTGCCGACTTCCTTCCCCACTGTTAATTAGTAAATCAAAACAATCATGGGCCTGGAATTTCTGTACTCGGAAAGTGAAAAGTTCTAAACCACCTCATAGCATCGCTGATGCCATTTAGTAAGTTAGTTATCATTGTGCAAAATTTGTGTGAACTACAATAATGGTATTGGACCTTGATGCATTAAACAAAGCAGCAGTAGCCATATGTAAGTTTTTTTGATATATCAATTATAAGTCTTGGAAAAGATTTAAATACTATCTTTATCATTTATAATGAGCTTGGCAAAAGATCTAAATACTGTCCTTAATCATTAAATGTAGTTCAGATTCAGCATCTGGACCATGAGTAGGAAGAATCCCTTGCGAGTCCCATGAGCAATCCACTCACACCAAGAAATAATAGGATTTCATTTACAACATGTAATTTGTCCTGTACAAATGGGTTTGCTATAATTGTGTCGTGTAATGACAACTGATGATGTAGAGATAATGATAAATGGGTTTGCTATAACTGTGTCGTGTAATGACAACTGATGATGTACAGATAATGATAAATGTCCCACTTCACAGTAAATCAAGATTTTCAAATTCATTATAAAATTAAATGAGTTTCAAAACGTGAAATTATATGGAATGACATTAACTTTGGACCAAGTTATAAGATGCAAGTATACCCTTTTTAAAAACCACTTCATAGTTTAATGAAGCTTAAACTGCCCAAATCCAGATTATATCCTACAACTTCATCTAATGGTAGCTCACTTCTTAGATAAATCTTAATAATAATTTAATTTTAAACACAAGGGTATGAAAAGTACATGTAGTAAATTGTGATGATGTTTCTACAACCTCTCAGTGACATTCACACAGAATTCACACAGTACAAACCTGTCGTGCTCTTTTTCCACCAAATGATATCGTGCTCGGAATGCCACCAGGTGAGCATAGTAGGCTGGAGCGGGAATCGACACGCTGCGTGTACAGCGTACATACGTGTGACAGAGCTGATATGTCAATTGTTGAAGCTCATCCGCCTTAAAACAATTGTCATCCCACAACACATGGTAATGAGACGGTCGACTTGTGCCCTGTAAATAAAACAACACAAGGTAATGAGACGGTCGACTTGTGCCCTGTAAATATAACAACACATGGTAATGAGACGGTCGACTTGTGCCCTGTAAATAAAACAACACAAGGTAATGAGACGGTCGACTTTAGTCTTGTAAATAAAACAACACAAGGTAATGAGACGGTCGACTTTAGTCTTGTAAATATAACAACACATGGTAATGAGACAGTCGACTTGTGCCCTGTAAATAAAACAACACAAGGTAATGAGACGGTCAACTTGTGCCCTGTAAATATAACAACACATGGTAATGAGACGGTCGACTTGTGCCCTGTAAATATAACAACACATGGTAATGAGACGGTCGACTTGTGCCCTGTAAATATAACAACACATGGTAATAAGACGGTCGACTTGTGCCCTGTAAATAAAACAACACAAGGTAATGAGACGGTCGACTTGTGCCCTGTAAATAAAACAACACATGGTAATGAGACGGTCGACTTGTGCCCTGTAAATAAAACAACACATGGTAATGAGACGGTCGACTTGTGCCCTGTAAATAAAACAACACATGGTAATGAGACGGTCGACTTGTGCCCTGTAAATAAAACAACACATGGTAATGAGACGGTTGACTTGTGCCCCGTAAATAAAACAACACATGGTAATGAGACGGTCGACTTGTGACCTGTAAATAAAACAACACAAGGTAATGAGACGGTTGACTTGTGCCCTGTAAATATAACAACACAAGGTAATGAGACGGTCGACTTGTGCCCTGTAAATAAAACAACACATGGTAATTAGACTGCCAACCTGTGCCCTGTACACAAATAGGAATTTCAATTATCTTTGAAAAGTACTTTTATTTCTCTGTTTAACACATAATAACACAAATTATACTACTGTGACAATCTGCACATAATAACACAAATTATACTACTGTGACAATCTGCACATAATAACACAAATTATACTACTGTGACAATCTGCACATAATAACACAAATTATACTACTGTGACAATCTGCACATATTAACACAAATTATACTACTGTGACAATCTGCACATAATAACACAAATTATACTACTGTGACAATCTGCACATAATAACACAAATTATACTACTGTGACAATCTGCACATAATAACACAAATTATACTACTGTGACAATCTGCACATAATAAAACAAATTATACTACTATGACAATCTGCACATAATACCACAAATTATACTACTGTGACAATCTGCACATATTAACACAAATTATACTACTGTGACAATCTGCACATAATAAAACAAACTAGTTCTAATTGTAATGGGGACCGTTACATATGTTCCCCAAACCTCCCCCAATTAAAAAGTGATGTCCTTGTGAATCTATAGCAAAAAATCATTTTATTTTAGCCTTTAATTACATGTAGTACGTTCAATATGGTCATTTCAGTACCAAAAAATGAAAGAAAGCGTTGCACGCGCACGCGTGTATGATTCCGAAATTTTGTTGATGTCGTTCAACAGGCATGTGTATCATATACCCACAGTGTGAATTTCATAATGTTTCCACCAAATACAAGGAAGTTATAGCGATTTTAAAATCGTCCAATCAGAATTCAGCACACGTGCATGCACGTGCTGAGCAGTAATTCTAACCACAGCAATTTGTAAGGAGTACCAAGACACATCTAAACCATTAATATCAATAGAATTTGATGAAAAACAAAAACGTTATCGTCCTTTAAAAATTGAACATTTAAAAAACGTTGCACGCGCATGCGCGTTGGCATTTTTTTGTTACACCAATATATAGATACACATATTGTCTACGTATGCTGTGAATATCATCTCATTCGCTTCATAAATAAGAGAGTTACAAACGTTTTAGTATTATCCAATCAAAATGAAGCGCACGTGCATGCGCGTGCAAATTGGTAATTTCGACCATGCAAATCAGTTAAGGGTCTCAATATCTACCTATGATATGAATTTCAAGCCATTTCAATGAACAACAAAAAAGTTAGACTGATTCCAAAGTTAGCGTACAAATTTTGTAATGCGAGTGCACGTGCATGCGTGCGCGTGCTGACAAAATAACTATTGTATTTCATATGTACAAATGATATACTATCATCCTATTTAGGTTTTATATCGCTTCCTTCAATATTCTGATTTTCCATTTTTTGTACCAAAATTGCAATGCACGTGCGCGCGCGTGCATGCATGTGCAGACAAAATGACTATCACTATGCACATCTACAAACGCTATACTATCATCCTGGAAAGTTTCATATCGATCCCTTTTGCAGTTTCTGAGAACACTACCGGACAAAAAAGTACCGGAGAAAAAGAATAATAATAATAACTAGACACGATCTCGTTGCGAGCAACGAGTAGGTCTTCCGTCCGATTTGTTGATGCACTCGGAGTTAAAAAAAAAAAACCAAAAAACAAATGAGTCCCAATTTAGTTTCCGACTTTAAGACACTTTAGATATAATCAATTTTTCATATCATAAACTTCTGAAGCAAAGTTGCGGTGAAATTCGTTTGAAATTCGACTCTCCAGGCGAGCCATAAGGCCCGCGGGCCTATTTCTTGATGTCATTTGTTAGCCTTCTATAGACTCAACAACTTTAGTTCTATATGTCTTTACAAAATATTTACCTGTAAAAAGTTATTGAGATCGACCGATATTGACAAAAAATCGACTCTACAGGCGAGCCATTAGGACCATAGGCCTATTTCTTGATATCAATCGATAGATCTCGATAAACTGAACGACTTTTGTTCAATATGTCCTTACAAAATATTTACCAGTTACAAGTTTTTGAAATCGACTGATATCGACAAAAATCGACTCTACAGGCGAGCCATGAGGCCCACAGACCCATTTTTTGATATTGATCGATAGGTTATGACACATTGAACAACTTTTGTTCAATAATGCTTTTCAAAAAATATGTCGTTTTAAAGATATGAGGCGTCAAATATTTACGATTTTGGCCCTTAAAATCTCTAATTACGTAACATATGACCTACTTTTTGATTGGATAAGATCAAGCTCGTTGAGATGAACATTTCCGCTTCTACAACTTATTATCAAATATTAATAGTTTCTGAGATATTCTCAAAAACATTTGGACCCTTCTGAACCCCTAACTTAAAGGGCCAGCCCGTTTTGCTTGATATCGTAAGAAAGGCCTTGTCATTTTAAACATTTTTTGCTCAACAAGTATTTAGAAATTCTTTACCGTTCTCGAGTTATCTCTACAAGAAATATCTAGGGGCCAAACTGTAGCTCCCTAACGGGGCCACATAGGGAAAAAACGAAATGTACATATTGTTTAGATTATCATTCTGAACAACTTTTGTTCAATAATGCTTTTCAAAATATTTGTCGTTTTCAAGATATGAGGCGTCAATTATTTATGATTTTGGCCCTTAAAATCCCTTATTACGTAACATATGACCTACTTTTTGATTTGATAAGAACAAGCTCGTTTAGATGAACATTTCCGCTTCAATGACTTATTACAAAATATTAATAGTTTCTGAGATATTCTCATAAACCTTTGGACCCTTCTGGGCCCCTAATTTAAAAGGTCAGCCCCTTTTGCTTGATATCGTAAGAAAGGTCATGACATTTCAAACATTTTTTGTTCAACAAGTATTTAGAAATTCTTTACCGTTCTCGAGTTATTTCTAGAAGTAATTTTTAGGGGCCAAACTGTAGCTCCCTAACGGGGCCACATAGGGTAAAAACGAAATATGCATATTGTTCAGATCATCATTCTGAACAACTTTTGTTCTTTATTGCTTTTCAAAATATTTGTCGTTTTCGAGATACAAGGGGTAAAAATTTTATGGTTTTGGCCCTTAAAATCCCTTATTACGTAACATATGACTTAAATTTTTATATGAATAGATTTGGATTGTTGACATGAACATTTTTTGTTCTTTGACTTATACCAAAATATTAACGATTTTTGAGATATTTGATCTAGACTTTGAGCCCTTCTAGATCCCTAATTTAAGGGGCTAGCCCCTAAATTTTGATATTGTCGAAAAGATCTCGTAAATGTGCACAACTTTTGTTCTACATGTCTTAACAAAATATTTGCAAGAAAAAAAATATTGGAGATCAAAGGTCAAAAATCGCCGAAATCGGCGAAAATTTTTGGCATCCATTTTTTCAGGTCCAGGCGAGCGTTTAGGCAAATCGCCTCCGGTAAAATCGAATCCCCCACAAATCTTCTAAAATGTTTACTCTATCTTGTGTAGAAATTTCAAGACTCTAGCTTCAAAACTAACGGAGGAGATGCGTGGACAACAAGGCCCTTCAAAAAGTCATTAAAAGAGAGATAACTCCTGACCGGAAGTGACGTCAAGCACAAAATTTTGCAAGCAAAGTCTCGTCACCAAAAGACATCTTTCCTGAAAATTTCGTGAAAATCGATCGAAAATGGCTGAGAAAAACGCGTGTACTACCAAGGAAAATAATAATAATAATAATAATAATAATAATAATGAAGAAGAAGAACGCGAACAATAATAGTAAGGTCTTCCGCAGGAGACGGAAGACCTTAATAATAATAATAATAATAATGAAGAAGAAGAACGCGAACAATAATAGTAAGGTCTTCCGCAGGAGACGGAAGACCTTAATAATGAAGAAGAAGAACGCGAACAATAATAGTAAGGTCTTCCGCAGGAGACGGAAGACCTTAATAATAATGAAGAAGAAGAACGCGAACAATAATAGTAAGGTCTTCTGCAGGAGACGGAAGACCTTAATAATAATAATGAAGAAGAAGAACGCGAACAATAATAGTAAGGTCTTCTGCAGGAGACGGAAGACCTTAATGAAGAAGAAGAACGCGAACAATAATAGTAAGGTCTTCCGCAGGAGACGGAAGACCTTAATGAAGAAGAAGAACGCGAACAATAATAGTAAGGTCCTCCGCAGGAGACGGAAGACCTTAACTAGAAACTCATTACTAGTAATGAGTAGGTCTTCCGTTAGACCACTTCCGGTAAAGAGCTTTCTGTTCCTACGAAAACCATTTAAATATATCAGAAAATGTGCCTTAACAATGAATGAGAAATGTATTATCGAATTTTTTACTCATTTCTCGTAACTTCCGGTGATGACCGGAAGTACTTTTATGATGCGTTTTCCTATAAATGACAGCGACTCTTTACTGTCTATATTCCCTGAAAATTTCACGTCTCTATCTGAAAGAGTTCTCAACAAAAAGAAGTAGACTAAAGAAAGAAAAAGTAGTAGGTTACTACCGACCGGAAGTCAATTTTGAAAAACAAAATGATCCAAACTCTAGAAGTTGATACTTTTATTATGACATGTGAAAATCATATGAAAGACTTCAAATATACGCGAGATTTATGGTGACAAAGAGATGAAAAGTAAAAAGGTATTTTATCAAGAAACCGGAAGTAGTTGTTTTGACTACCAACAGAGTCAATATTCTTTTGACACTTTCAAAGAGACTTAATAAACTAGTATAGGTTTCAATTTACAAGAAAAAGTTTGAAATTTGCGATTCTTTCAATCACTTCCGGTGACGACAGGAAGTGACGGTCGACATGTTCAACCCTCTACTGCACGACTGCAAACGGAGATTTATAATTCCTGAATAATTGATGAACCTATATTTTACCTTTTCCAAGAAAAATGCTGTACAAAATTCCTTTTGAGAAACAGAAAATCACCCATATTTTCCGACCGGAAGTGAATTTTGTAAAAACAAAAATAGTTATAGGAAGGTCCTTTCATAAGACATTATTCCTGAAAATTTCAAGAAAATCTATCCACCATCTCTGAGAAATCACTCGAAGAAATCGGAAAATCGACATTTTTCAAATACTTCCGGTATAGACCGGAAGTGACGGACGAAAAAATTGAATGTATGTGTACAATGGACTAATTTTAGTTGATCAACTCTACAAGTTTCAAGCGTCTATCTATATTCATTATTGAGAAACTGAAAAAACAAGGTTTGAATATGTCCACCCCATATCTCACGACCGGAAGTGAATTTTACAAAAAGATTTAAATTTACACTAGACATTTATAATGTCTATAACATATGTAAAATTCAAATCATTAACTTGTTTTATGACCGAGATTTATGGCACTGAAAAATGAGAGAATGAATAGTTTTTCTTTCATATAACCGGAAGTTGGAGATTCAACTTCCGGTGGGGTCAATAGTTTTTGAGAATTAGAACGAGACCTAATAAACCGATATAGGTTTCAATTTGAAAGAAAAAAGTTTGAAATTTATGATTTATTAATCACTTCCGGTGACGACCGGAAGTGACGGCCGACATTCTTACCCCCCTACTGCACCCCTACAAAGTGAGATCTATTAACTCTGAAATTTTGGTGACTCTATCTTTTACCGTTTCTGAGAAAAACGATTGACAACGAAAACAGCTCATAAGCCGTATTTGCTGACCGGAAGTGAATTTTACAAAAATATTTGACGTTACTCTAGACATTTATAGTGACTATAATATATGTAAAACTCAACTCATTAACTAGTTTCATGACCGAGATTTATGGCACTGAAAAATGAGAGAATGAATAGTCTTTCTTTGATATAACCGGAAGTTGGAGATTCAACTTCCGGTGGGGTCAACATTTTTTGAGAATTAGAACGAGATATAGTAAACCAAAGTAGGTTTCAATTTGAAAGAAAAAAGTTTGAAATTGATGATTTATTTGATCACTTCCGGTGACGACCGGAAGTGACGGCGACAAAAAATATTACGTGCATGCACTATAGAGAAAATAGATCTATCATCCCTGAAAGTTTCATTCGATTATCTTTAGTGGTTTTCAAGCTTACCCCCGAACAAAGTTTCTTTCAAAAACCGGAAAATCGGACGTATCTGACGAACGGAAGTGAATTTTGAAAAAATGAAAAAATGCCTCGAGGTACCATCGTTCCCTATAACCTGTGAAAGTTTCAGGAAAATCCATCCAACGGTCTCGGAGACGAAAGGGGAAAAAATAAATAAATAATAATAATAATAAACAGTAGAATCACTAGAAGGTCTTCCGTTGGAGACGGAAGACCTTAATAATAATAATAATAAGAAGAAACAGAGTAAAAACAATATGTTCCCAAACTTTGTTTGGGGAACATAATTATACTACTGTGACAATCTACACATAATAAAACAAATTATACTACTGTGACAATCTGCACATATTAACACAAATTATACTACTGTGACAATCTGCACATATTAACACAAATTATACTACTGTGACAATCTGCACATATTAACACAAATTATACTACTGTGACAATCTGCACATAATAACACAAATTATACTACTGTGACAATCTGCACATAATAAAACAAATTATACTACTGTGACAATCTGCACATATTAACACAAATTATACTACTGTGACAATCTACACATAATAACACAAATTATACTACTGTGACAATCTGCACATAATACCACAAATTATACTACTGTGACAATCTGCAGTGGAATCTTGACCTTCTGTTTTGATTTAGAAGTCTAGAGTGTGGGCAAAGTATAATACCTCTGTAAATTTAATCAAAAAAAGAGTTCTGCTATAGAAACATTTAATGCTGTCGATACTGAAATTATGCATGGATCCAGTTATATATAAGTAAACCTGAATCATGCTTCAAGGTATATACACATACATGTACATATCCATTCCTTGAATATCAGCACTCTGCTCAAGAATGCCTATCAATTTTCTACATTTCATGCACTCAAAAATCTTAATCAAAATGTACCTGTATTCCAGCGTGACTGCATAGGTAAAAGTCGAATTCTGTGGGGTGTGTGATCCCAACATCCACTGTGGTTCCTGCTGGGATGTTCCCACTGCGCCCTATCTGGTCCTTCCTATCGGCACAAAAGAGTCTGGTGTGGTGCCGTTTCTGGACAGCAATGAAGGTTATCCCGGGCTGGTAACCTATCTCCAGCTTCATACAAGCCTCCCTTACTGCTCTCAGCTCATGTGCAAGTACCTGGCAGTCAAGGGGAGATATCAAGGAACATTTCAGGTGATATCAAAGAATGGAAGTTTTATACTGAGACAAGGACTACTGTAGATTCCTTATTTTACGCGAGAACTTAATATCACAAAATGACTCATATACGCCAAATCACAAGAACTTAACTTCACAAGTGCTCTGTTGATCAAGAGCCTTCGCATGTATTATTAACAATATAAAAATAAAAACCGAGTAATTTTAATTCGCGATGCTTGTCATGAAATTACATGATTATAAATTACTTGCATATATTTAGGAATTTACAGTATTTCCGCTATATATCCACGTACAGTTTTTATTTAGGAATTTACAGGATTTCCCCTATATATCTGCGTACAGCTGTTCACATTCTTTTTGTTAAATGGATATAAAATGAAATACATTTTAATACAGTCCTTCAATGAACTACACGGAAGTGAATCACCTCTACCTTTTGAAACTGCCCTTCGCTGACGCCATCCCTGTAAATGATGATGCGGGTTGGCTTGAATTGTGTGGACTTGTAGAAGGAGATGAGAAGTTCACGGACCATTGAGCAGAACTCCTCGATCACCTCCTTACGGTGTTCCTGGACCCTGACAGTTGCAGAGTAACGACTGGGGTGGGCATCCATACTACCTACCACCTACAATAAACACACTGATATTTCACAAACAATTTATATCTATCTTACACAAAAGCAGAGGTAATTCACCCAATGATAATTTAGAAACATCTCTCACTATCCTAGTCTTTGACTCCATTCACTACTTTAAATCACATTATATTCGCGAGAACATTATTTACACATAATTTTGCGAAAATTTATCTCTCACGAATAAACTCTTACATATAGAAAACTTAAGCTATGAATAATGATTCGCAAAAGTTTTGTCTTGTAAGTAAATATGTCATCGTATCCATGCGAAAATAATGCCTCGTGAAATTAAGTGACCTACAGTACTTAAATGCAAAGTAGACTTTTTGAGTTAACTGTCCACGACTTTGACTTACAGCTGCTATGGAAGGTTTGCTTGTGTCTCCAGCAGGGGGATGAGTCACGTCTGCTCCGAGGAAAATCACTGGTTCTCGAAACACCAGGGGTCTACATGACAAATAAATCATATATCAATCTCACATTCATAATGACACAGCAAGCAATTCCCTTACTGGGTTACACTCTTTTGTTTTATTTGATTTACACTTGTATAAATATTCACATATTTGATCTATCTACATGAGGTGTACCTGGAACTTGGCAGTAGGATATTGTTGATGCCGCCTAACTTGACGTTAATTTTCAGGCAGAGGTTGGAGAGCGTCTGGGGAGACGTTTTGTTTACATTTTTGGACTGCACGCACTGTGTAGCTAAGCCAAACAAGATGTCTCCTACTCGCTTAACCTCAGCTACAAACACAAGTCAGATTTTGTCTAGATCGTATATAACTTAACCTCAGCTACAAACACAAGTCAGATTTTGTCTAGATCGTCTATAACTTAACCTCAGCTACAAACACAAGTCAGATTTGTCTAGATCGTCTATAACTTAACCTCAGCTACAAACACAAGTCAGATTTGTCTAGATCGTCTATAACTTAATCTCAGCTACAAACACAAGTCAGATTTGTCTAGATCGTCTATAACTTAACCTCAGCCACAAACACAAGTCAGATTTGTCTAGATCGTCTATAACTTAATCTCAGCTACAAACACAAGTCAGATTTGTCTAGATCGTCTATAACTATGGAGTACTTTTTCCACATAAACTACAGGCTGTCTGCATAACGTACATGTATAACGATATCGGTTAAATATGCATTTCCTCAATTATTTTAAGACAATGAGTAATAAACAGGGAAAATACTGTTACTATTATTGCAGGATTCATATCTTGGCACCTTCAGTGGTGAAGCAAGACTGCAACTTTATGGCTGGTTATAATCTATTCATTTATATCATACATACATGATTATGCCAATTAGTGCATCAGCTCCAATTGTACCAAATTCTAAATAAGGTAAAATAAGAACACATACTGCAATAACGGCTTGTTTTAAAACAGGATTCTGACTTACCGTAAACTGGTGTTCTGCCTGGTAGAACCACCACAATGAGCTGTAGCCCAGCATATGTGTTCTTCAGGTAACGAAACATTGGTTCCACTTGGTCTGGCCCAGTGGCATATTTGCAGAAACAGGGCTGGCCCAAAATGGGCATTCCTGCATCTGTAGAAATTTTCTGTAACTGCTGGGTAAAATTTCTGTTAAACAAAGGAGAAATGGTGATGAATCTGTCACATACCACATGTACAGTACAATCTTCTAGAGTGTGAAATCTTAATTCTTTCAGTTTCTGGACAATTTGCATTCAATTCAAATATATTCAAAATATTATTAAACTTTTCTGTAAGACTATTAACATGATTAAAGCTGATAACATATGTATAAATACATGAGGTGAATTCACTATGCATTGTATTATGTTCTGATCTATATACATGTATACGAGGGCTGTTCAATATGTAATGTGTATTGTACCACAGCGCGATAACACTTTGCACGATTTCGTGGATGATGATACTCTTGAATAGCTCTATTCAATACCTTTCCAACGGTATAAACACGAGCCTTCAGCTCTACATAGTTTTACACTTATAGTCATTTCAATAAAGCCAGTCGTTGACCACTGTTGTAACAAGAGATTATGCCCCCCAGGGTGCAAAATTGAAAAGGGTTATACACACACATCATTTAATTGATAGTAGTATCATCAATTCAAAATCTTGAGCAGACAATATCTTCCTATGTCAAGAGTGAATTGACCATGTGACCTAAAAATCAATAGGGGTCATCTACTCCTTATGCTGTACCAGTGTACTAAGTTTGGTGTCAATCAAGCAAATAATTCTTAAAATATAGGAGACAATATATTACTATGTCCAGTTCAAACAATTGACTTTTGACCTCAAAATCAATATGGGTCATCTTCTCCTGAAGATGTACCAGTGTATTTAGTTTGATGTCTGTCAAGCAAAAGGGTTATCAAGATATTGAGTGGACAGTATATTACTATGTCCAGTATGACCCTTGACCATGTGACCTCAAAATCAATAGGAGTCATCTTTTCCTGAATATACACCACTGTACTAAGTTTGATGTCTGTCAAGCAAAGGGTTCTCATGATATTGAGCAGACAGTATATTCCAATGTCCAGTTTGACCCTTGACCTTTAAACATGTGACCTCAAAATCAATAGGAGTCATTTTCTACTGTAGATATACCAGTGTACTAAGTTTGATGTCTGTCAAGCAAAGGGTTCTCAAGATATTGAGCGGACATTATATTCCTATGTCCGGTTTGACCCTTGACCATGTGACCTCAAAATCAATAGGGGTCATCTTCTCCTGAAGATGTACCAGTGTACCAAGTTTGATGTCTGTCAAGCAAAGGGAGCACATAATGGTTGGGAAACGGGTTGAGAATATTGTAGAAATTAGAGCTTATATAAAAATTCGCACAAAACTCGAGTCATTCAGTAATGCAGATTTTTACTGAATTGGGGGAAGTTTATGGGTCTGATAAGGTATCTTATGAGACAGTTCGTAGGTGGAGAAAGAAATTTCTGACAGGCACAGAGTCCGTCAAATATGCAGCAAAATCTGGCTGACATGACTGTAACAGGCAAGGCAAATGTCTCAAAAGTCAGGGAAATAATTGAAAGTGATGGCAGATACACGATTCGTGATATTGCCAAAGCTGTTGGCATATCGCTATCGCAGGTGCATTTCATTTTGAAGCGTATTTTGAAAGTACGAAAGATCTCTTCCAGATGGATACTGCATATATTGACAGATGACCAAAAACGGGTATGAGTACAAAGCTCCAGAAATATTATCATAAACGATGCCCTGTGTCAGGAATTAGGCATGTTCGTCTACTCCATGATAATGCTCCATTACATACATCTGAGCTTGTGAAGCAATTTTTGAAGTCGGAGAAGATTACCGTCTTGCCACATCCACCATACTCTCCAGATCTAGCCCCATGCAACTTTTTCCAAAACTTAAAAAGTTCTTATCTGGTCGTTGTTACAAGTCCTGACAAGCACTTGGCTCAGCCATAAGTCAGTGCCTCAGAGCTCTATCTAAATCAGCGTACCGTGACACATTTCAAAAATGGACTCAGATTCAAATTATGTATTTCAAACCGCAGAGAATACATGCAATGTTCGTTTCACTATTTGAGTCGAATGCTTTTGAGATATCATACAATACACATTACATATCAAACAGCCCTCGTATGCAGGTTGAATTCACTATGTATTTATATGCTCTGATTTATAAACAGGTACATGTATATGAAGGTTGTATGAAGGTTGAATTCACTATGTATTTATATGCTCTGATTTATAAACAGGTACATGTATATGAAGGTTGTATGAAGGTTGAATTCACTATGTATTTATATGCTCTGATTTATAAACAGGTACATGTGTATGAAGGTTGAATTCACTATGTATTTATATGCTCTGATTTATAAACAGGTACATGTATATGAAGGTTGTATGAAGGTTGAATTCACTATGTATTTATATGCTCTGATTTATAAACAGGTATATGTATATGAAGGTTGTATGAAGGTTGAATTCACTATGTATTTATATGCTCTGATTTATAAACAGGTACATGTATATGAAGGTTGTATGAAGGTTGAATTCACTATGTATTTATATGCTCTGATTTATAAACAGGTACATGTATATGAAGGTTGTATGAAGGTTGAATTCACTATGTATTTATATGCTCTGATTTATAAACAGGTACATGTGTATGAAGGTTGAATTCATTATGTATTTATATGCTCTGATTTATAAACAGGTATATGTATATGAAGGTTGAATTCATTATGTATTTATATGCTCTGATTTATAAACAGGTACATGTATATGAAGGTTGAATTCACTATGTATTTATATGCTCTGATTTATAAACAGGTACATGTATATGAAGGTTGAATTCACTATGTATTTATATGCTCTGATTTATAAACAGGTACATGTGTATGAAGGTTGAATTCACTATGTATTTATATGCTCTGATTTATAAACAGGTATATGTATATGAAGGTTGTATGAAGGTTGAATTCACTATGTATTTATATGCTCTGATTTATAAACAGGTATATGTATATGAAGGTTGTATGAAGGTTGAATTCACTAAGTATTTATATGCTCTGATTTATAAACAGGTACATGTATATGAAGGTTGTATGAAGGTTGAATTCACTATGTATTTATATGCTCTGATTTATAAACGGTATATGTATATGAAGGTTGTATGAAGGTTGAATTCACTATGTATTTATATGCTCTGATTTATAAACAGGTACATGTATATGCAGGTTGAATTCGCTATGTATTTATATGCTCTGATTTATAAACAGGTACATGTGTATGAAGGTTGAATTCATTATGTATTTATATGCTCTGATTTATAAACAGGTATATGTATATGAAGGTTGAATTCATTATGTATTTATATGCTCTGATTTATAAACAGGTACATGTATATGAAGGTTGAATTCATTATGTATTTATATGCTCTGATTTATAAACAGGTACATGTATATGAAGGTTGTATGAAGGTTGAATTCACTATGTATTTATATGCTCTGATTTATAAACAGGTACATGTATATGAAGGTTGTATGAAGGTTGAATTCACTATGTATTTATATGCTCTGATTTATAAACAGGTACATGTGTATGAAGGTTGAATTCACTATGTATTTATATGCTCTGATTTATAAACAGGTATATGTATATGAAGGTTGTATGAAGGTTGAATTCACTATGTATTTATATGCTCTGATTTATAAACGGTATATGTATATGAAGGTTGTATGAAGGTTGAATTCACTATGTATTTATATGCTCTGATTTATAAACAGGTACATGTATATGCAGGTTGAATTCGCTATGTATTTATATGCTCTGATTTATAAACAGGTACATGTATATGAAGGTTGTATGAAGGTTGATTTATAAACAGGTACATGTATATGAAGGTTGTATGAAGGTTGATTTATAAACAGGTACATGTATATGAAGGTTGTATGAAGGTTGATTTATAAACAGGTAGATGTATATGTAGGTTGTATGAAGGTATAGGTGTAGGATGAATTCAGTCTGTACTGGACACTCCCTGATTCATGTTCAAGGTGAATGTACAGGGTGAATGTTCAGGGTGAACTGACGAGGTATCTGACACACCTTTACTTCAGTCCATTGCTAGTTTTCCATTACAATGAAATTTAGAAAATTCTGAAGCTATTGACCCTTTTCTACATGTACTTGTGCAGTAACTATAAATGCAGAAATGAATATAGAACAATTCTATGTTTTCACTCTGGATTGAACAAAATACAACTGGGATCAAACCGTGATGTCTTACCTCAGTGCATCTTCCCTAACACTCCTCTGAGGGGCAAAGCATGCAATGGCCCACACTCGCACCTCAATCCCGAAGTAGAACTGCTTCCCCCTCATATCCCATACCCCCTGGTTTGGCAGAGCTTGGGCTTTAGTCTGAAATGTAAAGTTTCCGTGTATGTCATCATTTTGACCTTTATAGCCCTGTATACCGATAATTAACATTTATATAATCGTTGCTAGCCTCTTTATCAGACTCCCGTCCTGCACTAACCGCGCCTCCATATTGTAGCTTGGGATGAGACAGAACGCGACCGTGTAGGTCCATCATTTGGGGGTTGACCGTGATTCCGAACGTCCTCAGGTGGGGATCAGCATTGTAATTTGCTTTTTTAACCTACAGTTATATGTCAGCTTCAGTACTTCAGTAACACTAATCATTATAGATATAAAATGCAATGCTTTTTTTCTTATCCATTCCTTCACCTACCAAATTATTGATTTCTTTTTCTCTGTCAGGAGCATTCTTTGCTGTTGCCTGTCAACAAATTACAGAATAACATTGTGAATCACAGCAAGGTCATTACAATCACAACTATAAGTCTTCGTTTTGACAAGAGTTACTTACCCTGATCATGGTGGATGTTTGAAGATCTGTCAATTTCTTTATACATCTTTGACCTCCAACAACATTACAAACCTACAACAAAGGAGAAACATAGTGTCATACTGTACACAACAAAGGAGAAACATAGTGTCATACTGTACACAACAAAGGAGAGACATAGTGTCATACTGTACACAACAAAGGAGAAACATAGTGTCATAATGTACACAACAAAGTGTCATACCGTACACAACAAAGGAGAAACATAGTGTCATAATGTACACAACAAAGTGTCATACCGTACACAACAAAGGAGAAACATAGTGTCATACCGTACACAACAAAGGAGAAACATAGTGTCATAATGTACATGCTTCAGTCTCTGTTTGATCTTTAATACATTCATCTCATAAGAATGCAATTCTTGTTCAGTAAACAAAGAAACTGGACTTAATTAATATAGGAGTTTTCATGTTTTATGCATTTAATTTTTTGTCTTGTAATTTTACATGGTAAAATGTACCCCTTTAAAGAAATTGATTAAGTTTCTCCTAATATCAAAGTCAACAAATAAAATGAATTAATAAAAACAAGATGTGTTTGTGAAACACAAATGCCCCCGATAATGGCCAATTCCGAAGATGGCCAAGGTCACATATCTTGGTACCAGTAGAAAGATCTTGTCAAAAGAAATGCTCATGTACAATATGAAAGCTCTAATATTTACCATTTAGAAGTTATGACCAATGTAAAAAAAAAAATTAAAAGTATGTCAAATGTCAAGGTCAAATATCAAGGTCAAAAGGTTCAATACCAACGGAAAGGTCTTGTAACAAGGAATACTCATGTGAAATATCAAAGCTCTATCTCTTACTGTTCAAAAGTTATTAGCAAGGTTAAAGTTTTCAAAAAGTAGGTCAAATTCCAAGGTCAAGGTGACAGGGTCAAAAATGTTGGTACCCAGAGAAAGGTCTTGTCACAAGGAATACTCATGTAAAATATCAAAGCTCTATCACTTACTGTTCAAAAGTTATTGGCAAGGTTAAAGTTTTCAAAAAATAGGTCAAACTCCATTGTCAATGTCACAGGGTCAAAAATGTTGGTACCCACGAAAAGGTCTTGTCACAAGGAATATTCATGTGAAATATCAAAGCTTTATCACTTACTGTTCAAAAGTTATTTGCAAAGTTAAAGTTTTCAAAAAGTAGGTCAAACTCCAAGGTCAAGGTGTAAAAAATGTTGGTACCCACGGAAAGGTCTTGTCACAAGGAATAGTCATGTGAAATATCAAAGCTCTATCACTTATTGTTCAAAAGTTATTAGCAAGGTTAAAGTTTCAGACAGAATGACAGACAGGACAAAAACAATATGCTCCCCGATCTTCGATCTTGGGGGCATAAAAATCGTCAGTGATGTGAGATGAGTAAACCGACCTCTAAAGGAAGATATGTGTGCTTATGTTCTTGTCCAACTTGTAGACATGGCAAGTGGGGATGCCTGCAGAAACAAAAACGTAAATCGTGTAAAACTTCTCAAACTCCGGCATACAGATATAGAATGTTGAAAGTCCGGTAAAATTCTCAACAGAGCTTAATTCATTTAGACTCAAAATAAATATACCCTATTTGTACTTTGCCTTGCACATTAACAGCTGTATGTTATGGAGTCATAATGACAGTATATATAGTTGAAAGCAAAATAGGTCTGTCCAAAAAAAAAGAAGAAAAAAGATGCACACTCACAGCAATTTCATCTTGTACCGCTCCAGAAAGTACCTGGCTACCGTACAATCAACCGTCTGTCCCGAGTCGAGCTGGAGCGGAAATCTGAAGTAAATGTTCAAAAGTATGTTAATCCTGAAAAGAGGTGATACAGCACTACGTATATGAAACCATTAACTGCACTGAAGACATCATTCTGTGTATCACAGATACATGTACATGCTGTTCATATCATAATCAGATTATATTCTCCTTTGTTACAGGGAAGATGTTTTCAACCTAGTTTTTTTCTAGAGTGTGTTGAAGTAAGCATTTATAATCATGATCAGACCAGAATTACTCAAATGATTCAAATAGAGAAAGAAACATATGATTTCATATCTGGGACTGAGATTGTACTTGCATGTTTCATCAAGCAGTGTGCTTATTATTCAATTTTTGCAAGGTAATTGTATTTATCAGGTACTTGTATCTATCAGGTAATTGTATATATCAATTAACTGAGCAAGATCGTACTTCTGTCTGAGACTGAGTGGACCTCATGGCATAATATACCTAGAAGCAAATTACTACTCATAACCTAATTACTACTCATAACCAAATTACTACTCATAACCAAATTACTACTCATAATTGAGTTTGTTGCCAGTCATAGTATTCATTTATGTCAAGTATACGTAGCACTTATAACAGAGTTTGTGTAGGTTGACTGTACGCAGGCCTGAGACTGAAGACTGAATTCATTATTTCTATTGTAGCAGTACTCACGACTGAGTTTGACTTTACGCAGGCCTGAGACTTAGACTGAATTCATGATTTCTATGTAGCAGTACTCACGACTGAGTTTGAGCAGGACGGCGGGTAACATTACACACACGGTATTTTCTCCTCATGGTTCCACAGTGTGTGATCTCTACCTTCAAATCTGTGAACACAAACAGTCCAAAATGTTCCATATAAACTTGCTCTCATTTACCTTAAGTAATAAGATGTTTATCTTTAATAGCATGTACCTACAATATGTACAGGTACAAGGTATAACTCATTTAATCTATTTGTTGTAAGATTTTTTTACCGATACTAAGAAATGGTCAATAAATTCGTACTTCTAATTTCCTTGGTGAATTTAACTCTTTGTGAATCTGTCAGAGGTCGCCTCTGTTCGTTGGCATCCTTCAGCTCCAAAATCTCACACATGAAGTCTATGACTGGCTGGGCTTTATAAAAAGCTGTCGCTGACACTGAAATAAAAGTTATCATGCTTTCTCAGTAAATATTACAAAATTCCATTCTAGGCTGTAAAACAAAATCTGACCCACAATATGAAATGCAACATATTTACATTTCAAATGTTTATGCCTTTTTTAAATTGTAATGATAAGTCATTCCTCATGAACACACGGCAGCTGTAAACAATGCACGTACGAATCTTGTTAAATATAGACGTTTATTTCAACAGCTGGGAATTCAGACAGAAATGAAAGTAGAATGTAAATATAACAAATAGAATTTAATTTTTTAGAAAATACATAAGGGTATATGAACTGCAACACTTCACGCCAGCATATTTTTAATGTAGCACTAACATGTTTTATTTAGTATGATGGCGTACACCTTGTAGTTCATCCCCTCGTGTATTACAAAAAATGAAATTTATTTTTCAAATGTACACCAATGCTTTTTTCAAAATATATGTACATTAAAATAGTTGTTCAATTTAATTATTGAAGTAGAACAAGGTTTGGAAATGCCAAACCTACCATCAATATTCAGCATCATTTTCCAGTGGGAGGGACGAACACTCTGATGGAAGCCAAACCAGACCTCCCGACCCCCTCCTAGTGGGTAGTCATAGTCCTCTGGGGGTGAGAAAAAGGACCGCCCAACAGGGGTGTACCTGTAGAGAAGAAAATCATAGGCATGAACCAGTAACTTACAGACACATCAAAAAAACTCACACATCAAGGATAACATTGTCCAGTACCCGTGTTTCACAAAGAAGAAATATGTCAACTTCCAATATTCACACTGTAAATATTGTACATGGAACAATGATAAGAAAAGTGCAACATTAACAATTATTGTATTGGACATATCAGATATTTTTTTAAAATCTCATTTGTAGTTCAAATGATTAGGGGTGCCAATTAATTTCCACAGATCACGGATATTAACCAAATCTCTAAGATATCATTTCTAATTTTACATGATTGATGTATAACTTTGACATATCCTGGAGAGTCCCCATATGGATGTGGGTGCCAATTAACTATGATATATGTCCCAAAATACCATATCTGTGCAATGTGAAAGGACCACTATAATTCTATTATTTCCTTTTCTTGAAATATTCTTCCTTACATCATGCTGGGTAGGTGTCTCATGATGACATCGAGGGCTTCCACCGCACACTCGGGGATTCTCCGTGCGCGTCCCTCTAAGGCCTCCTCCAGGGCGTACAGACTTATCTGTGATACCCACTTAATGGCAACCTTGAACACGCGGTCACGCCCCTCTCCTGGCAGAGTGACCTCAAGTTCCACCTAAGGGTCAGTAAAACTTCATTACAGCCACAACATACCACAGTACAGAAGGAACAATTTGTTATATATATGATGATTACTAAAGTTGAACTTGATTTCATAGTACTTTTAATGTTTGTTTCCCACATTCCTCAGACCTGCTTGGAAAACTTAATTATCAGAACTCCTGGAAACCAAGTGATGACACATAATGTAATTTACACTGCTAATGACACATAATGTAATTTACACTGCTAATGACACATAAAGTAATTTACATTGCTAATGACACATAATGTAATTTACACTGCTAATGACACATAATGTAACTTTACACTGTTAATGACACACAATGTAATTTACACTGTTAATGACACACAATGTAATTTACAATGCTAATGGCACATAATGTAACGTTACACTGCTAATGACACATAATGTAACTTTACACTGTTAATGACACATAATGTAATTTACACTGCTAATGACACATAATGTAACTTTACACTGTTAATGACACACAATGTAATTTACACTGTTAATGACACACAATGTAATTTACAATGCTAATGGCACATAATGTAACGTTACACTGCTAATGACACATAATGTAACTTTACACTGTTAATGACACATAATGTAAATTTACACTGCTAATGACACACAATGTAATTTACACTGTTAATGACAAACAATGTAATTTACACTGTTAATGGCACACAATGTAATTTACACTGTTAATGACAAATAATGTAACTTTACGCTGCTAATGACACATAATGTAATTTACACTGTTAATGATACATAATGTAATTTACACTGCTAATGACACACAATGTAACTTTACACTGCTAATGACACATAATGTAATTTACACTGTTAATGACACACAATGTAACTTTACACTGCTAATGACACATAATGTAACTTTACACTGTTAATGACACATAATGTAATTTACACTGTTAATGACACATAATGTAACTTTACACTGCTAATGGCACATAATGTAACTTTACACTGTTAATGACACACAAAGTAACTTTACACTGCTAATGACACACAATGTAACTTTACACTGCTAATGACACATAATGTAATTTACACTGCTAATGACACACAATGTAACTTTACACTGCTAATGACACATAATGTAACTTTACACTGTTACTGGTACACAATGTAATTTACACTGGTATGACACATAATGTAACTTTACATTGTTAATGACACACAATGTAACTTTACACTGCTAATGACACACAATGTAACTTTACACTGCTAATGACACACAATGTAACTTTACACTGCTAGTGACACACAATGTAACTTTACACTGTTAAGGACACACAAAGTAACTTTACACTGCTAATGACACACAATGTAACTTTACACTGCTAATGACACACAATGTAACTTTACACTGCTAATGACACATAATGTAACTTTACACTGCTAATGACACATTATGTAATTTACACTTTTAATGACACATAATGTAACTTTATACTGCTAATGACACATAATGTAATTTGCATTGCTAGCTATATCCTGCCTATTGACAGTACTGCTTCTATTTTTCCAGCAACATTACAGCAATGAAACATATAGTGACCACTCAAAATGTCCATGGCTGTTAACAATTTCTGCCATGAATCTTACCTTGTCTTTGCCAAACGGGAGTGGTTCCCGGCTGTACATTTTCTCTCTGCCATCAAAAACAGGCTTTTGTCCTGAGAAAATTCTGGGTGTGTAGGCATTCACCATTGTCTCTACTATCTCTCTGAATAAAAAGAGGTAGATATAGAAACAACTGCGGAAGCAAAATTGTCTGATAATTAACATGTGATACCAAAAAATCTTCAAACCACAGTGCAGGCAGATTTTTTTTTGATAAACTTGTGATACCCCATGACCTTCAAAGTCAAACTAATGACTTAAACCACATTCTATCTAATCAAGTTTTTTATTAATGAAAATTCAATACTATGTGAAAACAGTCAAGTCACAAATGCAAAAAGAGATTTAAACTTCAAAAGGGGGGGGGGGATCTTTTTTAAAAAAAAAAATGAATTCCATCTATTTCACATACTTTTTCTCTTAATTTTTCGTGACAAAAATGCAAATGACATTGTGTATTCATGACTACATGTCATTCAGATGAATGTTTTTGTTTTCAAGCTCTTGAACTGCAAATTAATAATACAATAGAAATTGTTGCCCCATATATCTGTGACATTATAGCCTAAAATTTCTAATATTTTGGCAATTCGAATCCCATACCTCTAAAACAACATTAACCATACAAAATTTCATTCTAGTCCTCGTTTTTTTTTTTAAAGGTCTTGATTTCAAGGGCCTGGGCCTTCCCAATTGGGAAAAATAACGACATTTGCTTGAAATTGGGAAAAAAGTTTCATAAAAAGAAATGGGGAAAAACCAATCCAGAGTACTTTAAGGTATAATTGGGCTCCTTCTGACTTTCAATTTGGTCAAAGCTTACCTCATTGATTCAAATAATCAGAGACCAAAAAATTAGGTTTACTTAACAATTTTGAAGCAAAAATTGTAATTTGTGGGCCTGCGAAGAAGATTTATGAATGATTAGGCTATCCTGCTTGATTTGTTTTCATTGTTTGGGAATTCCAAAGCAAAAATTGGGAAAAATACCTGCTTTTTAACATTGGGAATGGGGCGTATTTCGGCCCCCTACAGACCCTAAAAAAATCCCTGATCCTAAAAATAGTACAGACTGAAAAATATAATGCTGCCAGACAAATGATCAATAGATACAATGTCAAATACAAAATAAAAGATCACAGCGGGGTTGTGTGGTCCTTATTGACCTTTACATCAGAGATACGCCGCAGGTTTAAATACATAATTATGTCTCCCTCCCTCCATGAACACGCATAAAACCATATTCCTAATATTCCCATCAGGTGAGATTCGTACAGCGAGAAGCATACAATCCCGTTGATTGTTGACTTACCTGTTGACCCTCCTGGGACATTTCTCAGGTACAATTGCAATGTTGTAGTGGTGGATGAACCCCTTAGGGATGTTGACATGGAAATGATTTGCTCGGAGAGCAATAGGCTTTCCCTCCCGTCCATGGTCTGGCCTGAGGGGACAGACAAATTCTCCTGCATTTCCATTGGATGGTGGTATTGGGGTTGGGGGTGGCTGGTCAGCAGGGTGGGGTGGTGCTGTACAAAGAAAACAATCTCGAAGGGTTAATTTAGCTTTTTGGGAGGGAGCTACCCTTTTCTGAAATACAAGGAAAGCAGGTTTTTGACAGTTGCAATGCAACACCCTGCAGGGGAAGATGAGCATTTTAACAGTGCTACGGTGAGCAGAGATAACAGTCTCATTGTAAACAAACATGTTTTCATTTGTATTTACTGTAAGAACTAAGTATACGGTCAAATTCTTTTTACTTGAATTGAAATGCATTAATGATAATTATCACAAAACATTTAATTTCAATTTCAAAAATGTAATTAATTTCACTTTTAAAAAATGAGCATTTAGAGACTGTAAGGCGCCGCCAGGATGAGAAGTGAGCAATCAATACACCCCTGTTCCCTACACCACTGAAAAGGTCTCATGTCTAGTTCCAGATTGCTACAGCTGACAGTTTATGAAAAGTGATCTGACTCACAACGCCTTTCAAGAATTTCTCTCTCTCTAAAATTAGCAAAAAAATCAAAATGTTTTGCACAATCCTGCTTATTCAGAAACAAAATGTCTGCAATGCACAATGCCCAACCATGGCCAAGTACATGCAATATCATGACAAATCTTGATCTTGACCTTAACTAACATACCTTTAACCTTGACCTTTCAACTTCCAACTATAGAGTTATGATTAAGATTAAATAAGTTGCCAACAGACATATACATGTATCTAAAGACAAAATGATCCAACAATCTTCAATATTTGGCTGGGGGCTTAAAAATCTGGCATACTAAAAACAGAACTTTCATTTGTGGAGTCAATTAATGATAATTAGATATCATTGTGATGGCAAGCATCACAAAAGGGCTCCACTTTGTGTCATTAATTTGCTAGGTTCAAGGTCCATAACTCTTTCAAAAATAGGTCAAGAAAGTCCATACTCAAACTATATCTGTAACCTAAACCTTGATCTGTAACACATTGATGTAACTTGACATGTATAAATCTATTCAACATCTGCAGAGATAGTCCAAAAAAGTCCAGAAACAAACACAAGCTGATCACTACAGGGCTCCCAACTTTAGGTGCAGCTCTATAACAACATGTTTTTAAAAAAAAAGAAGAACAAGAGGCCGAGGGCCACATCGCTCACCTGCATGCGCAGAAGTTCCTAGCAATAAACAAGCTTGAGCAAAACTATCATTATACAAGCTGCACCTTGGTTCAGAAAAAAAAAATTTCAAAGATAACAACTAAAAAATTCATTATTATCAAAATTATTAAACTTGAATACAAATTCATCAAATATCATATGCCCTTGTCGATGGGTATGGCCTTTCATATAAACAAATTTCATCTAAGGATGCTTTGTGCAATTTACTTTGGTTCCCTTCACATGCAAAACTCTGATCCCCTATTGTGGCCCCATCCTAACCCCAGGGGTCATTTTTACAAACTTCACTCTCCACCTTGTCAAAAAGCTATTCCTATATATGAGCAGGCAAAACTTTGATCCACTAATGTGGCCCTACCCTACCCTTGGGGACATGACCTGAAAAAATTTGAATCCACTCTACGGCATACCAGGAAGTTCTTTGTTAAATCTCCACTCTTGTAGTCCTGTGGGGATCCGGGTTAGAATAGGTCCTCAGTACCCCCCCCCCCCCCCATGGGGATCCGGGTTAGAATAGGTCCTCAGTAACAACAACCCCCCCCCCCCCCCCCCCCCCCCCGGGATCCGGGTTAGAATAGGTCCTCAGTAACCCCCCCCCCCCCCCCCCCCCACGGGGATCCGGGTTAGAATAGGTCCTCAGTAACCCCCCATGGGGATCCGGGTTAGAATAGGTCCTCAGTAACAACAACCCCCACGGGGATCTGGGTTAGAATAGGTCCTCAGTACCCCTTGCTTGTTGTAAAAGGCGACTAAATGGGGCATGATGAGACCACAAAAACTGAGGTCTCGTGTCACAGCAGGTATGGCACAATAAAGATCCCTCCCTGCTCAAAGGCCATAAGCGCCGAGCATAGGCCTAAATTTTGCAGCCCTTCACCGGCAATGGTGACATCTCCATATGAATGTAATATTCTCAAGAAGGACATTAAACAACATTCAATCAATCAATCTACTCTTGTAGCCAGGTGGTTCTTGAGAAGAAGAATTTCAAAGATTTTCCCTATATATTCACATGTAAAACTTTGATCCCCTGTTGTGGCCCCAACATACCTCCGGGGGTCATGATTTTAACAAATTTAAATCTACACTATGTCAGGAAGCTTTCATGTAAATTTTAGCTTTCTGGCCCAGTGGTTCTTAAGAAGATTTTTAAATGATCCCACCTTATTTTTGCATTTTTGTAATTATCTCCCCTTGGAAGGGGACATGGCCCTTCATTTGAACAAACTTGAATCCCCTTTACCCAAGGATGCTTTAATTGTGCCAAATTGGTTGAAATTGGCCCATTGGCTCTGGAAATGTTTACGACAACAATGACGTACAACGGAAGCTCACATTAGCCTTCAGCTCAGGTGAGCTAAATAGAAAGAAAAACAAGCATGTTCAGTTTTAAAATTAACAAGAGTTAGAGAACAAAGATGACTTAGAAACATACTTTGGAAAAGCTTTCAGAGTAGTAAGGACCACGACTGCTCACATGATGAGTAATATTATCTCCAAAATTAACTTAAATTGCTAAACTTTGTGGGAATATAAGAAAGTCAATAGTACTATTTAATGTCCAAATTATGAAAAGTTCAAATAAGCCCACTGACCCGGTACTATGCACCATATGTTTTGGGAGCATATGATTGTGAAAATACATGTACCACACTGGAAGAAGGTATCAGATCAAACAGACATACATTATGCTGTCAGAGGAAATATAACCAGAGTCCAAATGACTATGCTACATGAGGGTATGTAAATCAAGGGAAGACTACATGTATAAAGGTATATTGATAATAACATCCTTTATTTATACAGGGTAGCATGGTTATTTTACTAGTTCACAGTGAGGTCGAGCTGCAGCTCTCTGGGAAAATATCGAGACAGAGACACAGATCTGACAGTAGCTCTCTGGGAAAATACCGGGACAGAGCTGCAGATCTGACAGTAGCTCTCTGGGAAAATATCGGGACTGAGCTACAGACCTAAGTGTGGTTCTAAAAACATATTCACAGACAGCAGTAATATACCATACAGAATAGATAAAGGGGTTAAGGTAAAAACATGCAATATTCATACACACATAATACAAAACTGAACATGATTAATGAGATGTAAAGAACCTGGTTGTCATCAACTTGATGGGTAAATATAATTTCTGAGATCTGCAAATTTAAAAGTCTTCAATGTTGGGCAAATTTTTTAAACTTCTGGCGATTCATTCCACAGCTGTGAGCCATAAATTGTAAAAGATTTAAAATATTGTGTTTTTACCCCCAGAATATATACAATGCGCCATTTTGACTTAATCTAGTAGGTCTACAGCTAATTTCATGAACACATTGAGAAACATCTAATTGATAGTTAAAACCTTGTAAAACTTAGACAAGAATGATAGTCCTATTATAAAAAAAAATAATCGGAGAGAGCATCCATGCAGCATTTCAATTAAATGTAGATATAAGGAAGTTAGCGCCTCAGCTTTTGACCACAACTGTATAGAATGCTACAACTGTGTAGGTAATGGTATCAATACTTACTCTATTGGTCCAGCTATATCATATACATGTATTTACTATTTAAACCTATCCAGTTGAAAATTTTAGATGTCAATTCCAATTTTGAAGGGGTTTGGAAAGGACTACATTATGTGGTGGAAGGATTCTCTAAATTTGCAGGTTTACTGTTTTTGTTTTATCAAACACATCATTGATAATCATACCTCTAGGCATTTATCATATACCCATCAATGTTTCATTTTTTGATACTGTTGATTTCTCAGAGTAGGATCTGATTTTCCGGATCACCACACTGTGGTTTTCTGATTCCGGATCACCACACTGTGGTTTTCTGATTCCGGATCACCACACTGGTTTTCTGATTCCGGATCACCACACCGTGGTTTTCTGATTCCGTATCAGTATCCTCTGAACAATGTATCATTTTTCGTTACTGTTGATTTCTCAGAGTAGGATCTGATTTTCCGGATCACCACACTGTGGTTTTCTGATTCCGTATCAGTATCCTCTGAAACTGATGACATCACAAGGCATTAATGCAACGTTTTTTGTGAAAAATACGGACTGCAGCACAAACACAAAATGTAATTTCCCTGTAAGTCTGTGTTTTTGATAACATTTATTTTCTTATAAATGTGGATTTAAAAATACATAAGGGGGTATATAATAAATTTATCATTATTACAGTAACTTGGTCTGGAGAGTTGGATAATGTCTTGTTGACAAGCGCGGATCATCAGATCAAACTTGACGCGTCTCGTGTCATCAGATGACCCGTGCCTGTCAACTCGACGTTATCCAACTCTTCGAATCAAGTTACTGTAGTAAGGATATATCAATTCCAATTATGAAATTTCTGAGATAGATAGTAGAGACTTTGAACTAATGTTGTAAATTAATTGATTTGATTGATATGTTTTTGTAAGCAGAGGAATGAACATAATTAAGAAAACACCTATTTATGCTTTTAAGTTTTTTCAATAAGATTTCAACAAGTTCAGACCACATGAGACACCTGCCGATATACATAGCAAGTAAGTTTGCACAAAATACATTTTCAATAACAACACTACCCACTTGTAGAGAAAGATTTCCACAATTTCTTAACCTTAGTTTCATACCATTTACAAGTTTTTTTAAGATTGAGATAACATCTATACGTTTATCAGAGACATCCTGAGTTGTATCGTCCACACACTTAAGACCTGCTGTGTGTGGTAAGCATTCTGGGTAGTCAATAACACTAAGAATAAACAAGAGGCCCACAAGCCTTATTGGTCACCTGAGTACTAGTGAAAAAGTATCACTACTCCCAAGGGCTATGAAATCTAGAAAAAAATTCTTGTTCTGAATATCCAAGATAAATTCTAATGTTCAGCAACAGTATAAAACAAAATGTGTTCTTAAAATTTCAATGCCCTCAAAAGTGCATACACTGATGAAAGGCTTTAAATAATATAATAGGTGTATTAACATTAAAACATTAAAAGATATGACTAATTTGGACCCATCCTAGAGACAAAAACCCTAGGTTTTAAAATTCACCATTTTTTGTACATCCTTTTCTGTTATTCCTAAGTACGCAATGAGATTTTATACAGTATCAGCAAACTTACACATAAATACTATATTTGTGTGATGAAATTTACAATTTCCGGTCTCCTTTACCCACAGATGCTACATACCAAAGAACAAGGTACGATTGTATATATAAAAAGGCCCAAAATTTTCTCTCTTTATAAAATGTGTCTGGAATTAACCTTAATCAGCATTTTAAGAAAGTAAAATATATGCCAGGTATACTATGTCAACAAAATCAGAATGATATTCCTAAATGGATAGCATTATGACATCATAAATAAGACATTTCCCGCCTTTTTCTCAAAATAAGCCTGAAAACTGTCAAATGTCATACAGATTATTGCTCAGGAAAAGATGTGCCCATTTGTCGAGCAAAATGAAAATGATATATATTGTGTATTATTTTAAGATGAAAAAAATGCTTGAATATGAATTTGCTCGATGCATGTGCTATGTTTTCTGAAAGCAAAACCACCAGAATTTGTGGATATTATCATTGAAAATGGCAGTTTTATGCCATCTTCAAGCTCTAGTCATATGAAACAAATCATTTTGCTGATCAAACTGAGCGAATTTTGGGTTTGCTAATCTATTCCTTATTTGAATGCCAGGGTTGAGCTCCAAGTGAAATCATCGATATTTTGGGCCAGATGACTTTAGAAGCTGTACCTACTTCTTTGGTTAAGAACTTAAGATTGGCCCAGTAGTTTCTGGGAAGAAGTTGTTAATGGACGACGCATGACGACGGACGAGGACCAATATAGCAATAGGTCACCTGAGTCACTCAGGTGACCTAAAAACAACAGTCGAAGTACTGATCCTTGATGTACGCCTATAGTAATACCCAATTTGTCTGATTGAATTCCACTCTACCAAATATTCTGTAATCTAGATGTAAATTATGATTTAATCCAAAAATTCATTTGTGATCCCTAATTGACATTATTAATGTATTTTACATTGTATATGATTAAGATTTGTAATTTATCTGATGCTTTGCCTGAATAAACATAATAATAATAATAATGATAATAATAACATCTGAGGTATTCATGACAAGAATTGTGAACATGCCTTTCTGAACTTTGCTATATAAGTATAGAAAGAGACGGGATGGTTACTGATGAATAAGTTCTCATCAGCTTTATACAATGGGGTAACCTACAAAGGATTATGTAACCAATCCAGAGAAATCTGCTGCAGGAGAATGCAACCTCTCCAGAGAACTATACTATTTATGTAACTAATCCAAAGGAATATTTTGTAGGGGGGGGGGGGGTAACCAATCTATAGGATTGTATTTTATGGCCATATAGCCTTTGGTGCATGGGAGGTAAACAAGTTATTAACTGCACTAAGTCTGTATCTA
>NC_079169.1:6057566-6067566 GCF_947568905.1 Ostrea edulis | reverse complement strand
TCTGACTGTTAAACGAACTCTATCACTATTAATTTTGTTCTGCTTACCGTCTAGGTATCAAATCTCAAAATAACAAGAGGCCCATGGGCCACATCGCTCACCTGAGTCACCTTGGCCCATATCTGAAGACTTTCCATATATATTTGCATGTAAAACCTTGGTCCCTATTATGGCCCAAACTACCCTTTGCAAACTTGAATCTACACTATGTCAGAAAGCTTTCATGTAAATGTGAACTTCTTTAGCCCAATGGTTCTTTTAAAGCTTTTTTCTATATTTGTATGTAAAACTTTGACCCCCCCCCACTTGTGGCCCCATCCTACCCCCCGGGGACCATGATTTGAACAAACTTGAATCTGCACTATGTCAGAAAGTTTTCTTGTAAATATCAGCTTTTCTGACTCAGTGGTTATTGAGAAAAAGATTTTAACTATATATTTGGATGTAAAACTTTGATCCCCCTTGTGGCCCCATCCTACCCCCGGAGCCCATGATTTGAACAAACTTGAATCTGCACTATGTCAGAAAGTTTTCATGTAAAAATCAGCTTTTCTGGCTCAGTGGTTCTTGAGAAGATTTTTCCTATATATTTGTATGTAAAACTTTGATCCCCTATTGTGGCCCCATCCAACCCCCGGAGCCCATGATTTGAACAAACTTGAATCTGCATTATGTCAGGAAGCTTTCATGTAAATCTCAGCTTTTCTGGCTTAGTGGTTCTTGAGAAGAAGATTTTTAAATTTTTTCCCTATATATTTGTGTGTAAAACTTTGACACCCCCCCCCTTGGGGCCCCATCTTATCCCCGGGGGCCATGATTTGAACAAACTTGAATCTGCACTATGTCAGAAAGTTTTCATGTAAAAATCAGCTTTTCTGGCTTAGTGGTTCTTGAGAAGAAGATTTTTAAAGTTTTTCCCTATATATTTGTGTGTAAAACTTTGATCCCCCTTGAGGCCCCATCTTATCCCCGGGGGCCATGATTTGAACAAACTTGAATATGCATTATGTCAGGAAGCTTTCATGTAAATCTCAGCTTTTCTGGCTTAGTGGTTCTTGAGAAGAAGATTTTTAAAGTTTTTCCCTATATATTTGTGTGTAAAACTTTGATCCCCCCTTGGGGCCCCATCTTATCCCCGGGGGCCATGATTTGAACAAACTTGAATCTGCACTATGTCAGAAAGTTTTCATGTAAAAATCAGCTTTTCTGGCTTAGTGGTTCTTGAGAAGAAGATTTTTAAAGTTTTTCCTTATATATTTGTGTGTAAAACTTTGATCCCCCCTTGGGCCCCATCTTATCCCCGGGGGCCATGATTTGAACAAACTTGAATCTGCACTATGTCAGAAAGCTTTCATGTAAATCTCAGCTTTTCTGGCTTAGTGGTTCTTGAGAAGAAGATTTTTAAAGTTTTTCCCTATATATTTGTGTGTAAAACTTTGACACCCCCCCCCTTGGGGCCCCATCTTATCCCCGGGGGCCATGATTTGAACAAACTTGAATCTGCACTATGTCAGAAAGTTTTCATGTAAAAATCAGCTTTTCTGGCTTAGTGGTTCTTGAGAAGAAGATTTTTAAAGCTTTTCCTTATATATTTGTGTGTAAAACTTTGATCCCCCCTTGGGCCCCATCTTATCCCCGGGGGCCATGATTTGAACAAACTTGAATCTGCACTATGTCAGGAAGCATTCATGTAAATCTCAGCTTTTCTGGCTTAGTGGTTCTTGAGAAGAAGATTTTTAAAGTTTTTCCCTATATATTTGTGTGTAAAACTTTGATCCCCCCCTTGGGGCCCCATCTTATCCCCGGGGGCCATGATTTGAACAAACTTGAATCTGCACTATGTCAGAAAGTTTTCATGTAAAAATCAGCTTTTCTGGCTTATTGGTTCTTGAGAAGATTTTTAAAGATTTTTCCTATATATTTGTATGTTAAACTTTGATCCCTTATTGTGGCCCCATCCAACCCCCGGGACCCATGATTTGAACAAACTTGAATATGCATTATGTCAGGAAGCTTTCATGTAAATCTCAGCTTTTCTGGCTTAGTGGTTCTTGAGAAGAAGATTTTTAAATTTTTTCCCTATATATTTGTGTGTAAAACTTTGATCCCCCCTTGGGGCCCCATCTTATCCCCGGGGGCCATGATTTGAACAAACTTGAATCTGCACTATGTCAGAAAGTTTTCATGTAAAAATCAGCTTTTCTGGCTTAGTGGTTCTTTAGAAGAAGATTTTTAAAGATTTTTCCTATATATTTGTATGTAAAACTTTGATCCCCTATTGTGGCCCCATCCAACCCCAGGGGCCCATGATTTGAACAAACTTGAATATGCAATATGTCAGGAAGCTTTCAGGTAAATTTCAGCTCTTATGGCCCAGTGGTTCTTGAGAAGAAGATTTTTAAATGACCCCACCCTATTTTTGTGATTATCTCCCCTTTGAAAGGGACATGCCCCTTCATTTGAACAAACTTGAAAGCCCTTCACCCAAGGATGCTTTTGGCCAAGTTAGGTTGAAATTGGCCCAGTGGTTCTGGAGAAGAAGTCGAAAATGTGAAAAGTTTACAGACAGACGGACGCCGGACAAAATGTGATCAGAATAGCTCACTTGAACCTTCGGTTCAGGTGAGCTAAAAACAGTTACTACATTTTCCGTTCAAATAAGGACTCCATGAAGGAATTGTTTATCTCCTGATATTGAAGAGTTCCTATAGTCTGTTTTTTCTCTATTAGTGATGTACAGTAGCTATGGGCAGTTACTATTTACCACTAATTATAATAAAACAACGCAGTGTGGTTAGCGTTCGATGTTCGTTTACAAATATATATGAAAAAAACCTTATGTGAATACATGTATATCTTTTGTAAAACGAACACGTCTATTTATATGGCGCTTATAATTTGAAATAACCTCTAAGTTTTAGTTTTTGAGCATAAGATACTATTGTTTGGAGAACGGTTTCTGGGACATGTGTTATTCATAAAAAACAAGGATGTGAAGGGGCCGCACCGAAGTCCTTTACGATACAGTCCTGCGTTCAGTGCGTGATGACCTCGGAAAGATGAACTCCCTTGCCAGTCTGATTAAAACCACCCCTCCTCCTTAAGTGGTTTTAATCAGACTGCTCCCATGCCAAACATCTAACAAAATCTCTAGCTGTAAACAATTTATTTTCATAATCATTGAATGCATCACGTCGATAAAGGGAAGTCAGGTCGATACCAAACAACATGTAATTCATCTCTCACCACATTACAGTTATATCTACATCAAGTGACGGTCCTTTACATTTGTATATACAAAGATATTGTCAAAAACAGGGAAGATTTATAGGAATTTTGATCAAACCGAGTGACTTCTGACTGTGTTCGTAGATGAAGTGAACTTTATCAAGAGGAAAGATCGAAAACTAACATGGATCTCATCTTATATAAATCTGTAACTGCACGGGAAGTGTGGATAAGAGCGACATCCTGTGAAGAATATCTCCAGTTTACTTTTCCATTCTGAACCAGAATAGAACCAGCTTCTATATTTTACATTTATTTAGTTCAGTCGGACTCCTTTCTATGTTGCTTTCATGCTGTAGTATTTTGCCTTGAGAAATATCGAAGTATTAAAGATATCAAAATATCTGACACTCACTCTCTTGCAATCTTTGAACTGTTTTGGCTAGCTTCATCATAAGTTTAATTTTGGTACCTGGAAAATATTTTTTTTTCGTTTTTCATATAAAATGAAAAATTTATTTTGAATTCGTTGATTCAGCTTTTTTCATGGTTCTACCTGATTGATTTTGTACTGTCAGCATTTTGCTATTCATTGAGCGTATGGTTACATTGTATTTTTATCGGGTACTACTTTATTATTCGCAGTTATTTGTCCATCTGGGTATTAAATTCGTGTTCGAATTTTGAATATCAATCGACAATTTAGCTACGACCAGTAAGTTTCCTTCAAACCATATTCATTTTTGTGAACGAGTTTTCTTTTCAGATACATTTTTTCAAGTTAGTGTCCGGAAATCCTGGTTTCCCCTCGGACGACATACATTGTCAACTGAAGCTTCCATTCCGGGTTGCCTGTAAATGGACTGAAAGAATCGCGTGCTATTATGTACATATGTGAATAAAATTAGCTAACATTGTCGCCACCTAAATATATCTTTGTATTTTATTTTGATAATAGAACAGGAAATATTTTATGTTCGGCTGAGCAAAGCGAAAGAGAACATAAATGGTTCACCATGCCACGTCTTGGTTCCTTTAAAACATCGTTGACATGGCACGAGGTGGATATATTCGAAGCGTTTTTACAACTTCATTCAGTCTCCAATGTGACCGATCAATGCGACGTCAATGCTCATAGATTCCCAGAGTTCAAGTACAATGTTGTTAAAGGCACTACCTTGAAGAATACACAATACTAATGTTAAGAATGATTTAAAATTAACATAAAAATCTAGCTTTAGTTTTATTCATGTTTATTGTTTTGTATATACTACTGATATATTAGTAGTACATATTTATTTTCATTTTTAATGATACAACCAATATTGTTTCGTGATGTGGTCTCGCTTACAGTAGTCTTGGAATTCTCAATAACAAATTCACAAACTAAATATACATCACTAAACTCCAACAACTCTCAACATCCCACGTGTCGGATCTAATAGTAGGTATGAGGTCAAATAAATAAGGATATAAAGACTGACACTCGATGATGACATACTTACGAGTATGGAGTTATTATATGGGATCCCTTCCTTCAATCAGATATCAACAAGATGGAGAAGATACAAAGGAAAGCAGCTCGTTTTATCACTGGAGACTATAAGAACCGGACACCAGGGAACATTACCAACATGCTTAAGACCTTAGATCTTCCATCTTTACAAGAACGAAGGAAAGAATTACGCCTAACATTCAAGGTGGTTGAAGGGCAAGCACCAGCGATACCGCCTGATACTTACTTGGTAGCAGCCACCAACAAACGATGAATCAAGACCAAGAAATGTACTGACTTTGAAACACGGAACATCATCCATAGTACTAACAATAGCCTTAGTTTCTATATACCATCATGTAACACACCTATCAGAAGAAACTCATTCTTCATACTACAGTCATTGACTGGAATGAACTAAGTGACATCAAGTGTGTTGAAAGACTGTAGAAGGCTTTAAATCAAGCCTTCAGCGCGAATAAGATCTACATGCGCTCTCTCATTTCCGTTGATCATATGCCAGAAGTGGTGATTCAACGTACCTATACAGATACGGACACTTTAATTGCTATTGCCACATATTACACTATACATTGTTTTTTTTATATGTAGACGTTCTGTTTGTTATCAGCGTTTGTAGTTTAGTCATAGTGTTAGTTTCCTTTTCTTTTTAGTTTTCTAAAAAGAGATTACTGCAACTTGTTTACGAATTGCCGGAAACCGCCCAAATAGCCATCATTGCCTGTATGGCGCAATCTGACTGGCTGATAGTTCTTATGAATATTCCAACAAAAGATCATGTGGACGTGATCTTCTATGGGGGTTATGTCAGATCCTATTGAAGCTATTGTAAGGGTATCTTAGTATCTAATTTTAATTAAACTGTACATTTTATTTCTATAGTGTTCATTTATATACATTTATTATTTTTATTATTAGTTTTTTAACATTTATAGATTGTTTATTCTTATTGCACAGTTAATGTAGAATCTCTCCGGGTACGACTTAACTTGACTATTTATCAACGTAATATAGTTAATTCGTTCCTCCTGAGATTAATAAAGTGCAAGGTGAAGATAACGAACAGTGATCAATCTCATAACTCCTACAAGCAATACAAAATAGATAGTTGGGCAGACACGGACCCCTATTATTACTACTTCGTACATTGTGAATTAGCTCTTTGGACGAAAAGGACATGTCCTATTTCGCTCCGCTTTTAACATTGATTGCCAAGCCTAAAAACCAAAAAACATGTAATTTGCGATGTATTTAGTGCGGTTGTAGTGCTAGATGTATTGTAGTAATAACTGGTATTATTAAGATCGGGCTCAACATTCCCCATAGTCTAATCAGCTGATCAATAACACCGGGAAAGTTAGTTGTATACAAGTCACAGACCAGACCTCTAGAGATGATCATCTCGGAGATCCATACAACTCAGCCTTTGGTGAGCGACTTATATAGTTACTGCACTAACTGGACACTCTTTATCCTATTTATACCACGTAATTCACAACATTGGTGTCAGAAGTCGGTTTTATAAAATTACGCGGATCGTTTACTTTGGCGCCTAATTTGAATTTCTTTATTAGAGAAATTCCTTTTCTTGGTGTAAACCGTTACACTGGGAACTATTATTCTTGGTGTAAAACATACACTGGGAGCTATTTTATACAATTAAGTGGTATTTTGCATTTTTTGTGTGTATTTTTGTCCTTTCTTTCTGTATTTTTTGGTCATTGTTTATAGCTTACACGAACATATTTTTCAACAAGCATACTAACACTCGATTTCGTCGTCGGAGTGTCTGATGATTCAATTCATACCTTTTTTAGGAAATAGTCCCCAGATTTTTGCGTAGCCTAGGAGGGTAAAATCTCAAAATCAGGACTACCCCCATGATTTAGGTAGTAAATAAAATCATGGCTACCCCCACTAGTTCTCCCATTGATATAAATAAACCATCGTTTGAACTGCTATCAGTTACTGGAATAGGGGAAAGAAGAGCTAATGCAATCCTCGCTCAGCGCAGAATTAAGGGAAAACTGGTATTGGAAGATCTGTAAATTATTCAGAACATTCCAAGCACACTTTGGGACCCTTTATTAGATCAGGGCGTTATTAAAATAGAATCAATATTACAACAAGAAGTAGGTACACAACAAACATTGAATCTACTTCTGTTGACACACAACATCAAGTGAATGAAACATTCGTAGAGAAAGGTAGTGAGAAAGATGAGATGTCTGATGCACAACAAGAAGAGATGAGAAAAAGAGAAGAATTTATGTGAATTGGAGAGAGAGAAAGAGATACAAAAAAAAGAAGATATTATCGAAGAATTAGAAGGAGAATGTGCAGCATTAAGAAAGCGTTTAAATAAGAATACAGGAAGATCAGTAAGATTAAAAGAACAAATGGATATGGAAATGCAAGAGAAAGAAAATGAGATGCTTCAAAAATTTAAAGATGAGAAAGAAAAAAATCAGGTTGTTAGATGAGAGAGAGAGAAGAACATGAGGAGAAAAGAGAATTGGAAGATAGAGAGAAAGAACTTGACAGAAAAGTAAGAGTTCACTGATAGAGAAATATATTTAGAGAAAAGAGAGAACGAATTTAGTCAGTTAGAGAATAGAAAATTCTCTTCAAGCATTGACAAAATTGCTCCACACAACATCTATACAAATGTGAACAGAAATCAATCGCTTACAGATAAACATAGCCCAGCCCCTCCAAAACTTTCAACCTACGATGGCAAGACTGAGTGGGGACCAAAGTTCATACAGTTTAATCATATTGCTAAATAATATAGTTGGTCAGAATCTGAGAAATTGGACAAGTTGATACTTATAGAATGTTTAAGGGACAAGGCTTTGAAATTCTTTAGCTCCCGCTCTGACACAGTTCAAGGTAATTTTAACTAACTATGCCAACTAATGAAAGAAAGATTCGACAAGAGAGATCAGCCTCATATTATAAAAAAACAGCTGCAGGAAATTAAACAGCATCCAGATGAGACCATCGAAGATCTAGTAACAGAGGGCTATCAGTAGTATGAGGGCATGCCTGAGTAGTCACCATAGATTCGTTCGTAGGGGGTTACAATGAAAAATGTACTGCACTGGTAACATTAGACAAAGATCCAAATACATTAGATGAGGCCATGCAATATATGAAAAGCGTCATCACTAATCAAAAGCTTATTGGTGGAGTGAAAAAAGAATTTGAAAGAGTTTCCTTCACTAATGAAACACCTCAGTCACCATCAGAAGAACCAAATATCCGGATGACAAACCTCAAAACACCACAGCCAAGATCTACAAATATCGGTACACTAGAGGTTAGGATTACTAAACTAGAAGAACAACAAGAGCACACGAAATTTCTGAATGAAATTATCAAATGTTTAAAAGACCCAGAAAGACAGACAGGGAGTAGATCACCAGAAAAAGATCAACGAACTTACAGATCTCCATCACGATCTGAGTCTGACAGTGAATGTTACAGGTGTGGGAAGATCGGACTCTATGCAAGGAATTGTTCTAGATCAAGGTCACCAACATCACCCAAACAATCTTTAAACTTTCAACAGCTGAAGAAGTAGTCCATTCTTCAGCTGCTTCTAACACACATGCCACAACCACACACTATGTTCAAAGAATCAAATACCATAAGAGAGATACATACAGGCAAGACAGTCACTATAAAATCATTCAATACACTTTTTGTACAAATGCAAGTTTCTAATGTTTGTACAGATGCTGTTTTAGATACTGCAACATAAATTTCAGTTTTGAGCAAAGATTTCTACCAGAAACTAAAACCACCCCCTGTAATTAGTGATCATATTATTTCGCAAGGTATAGGCAGGTCGAACTTAGATTCCAGGAGTTGTAAAAGTGTGTATGTACATATAGAAATTGGACAGTTTAAGGGCAAATGGAATTTTGTCGTTGCTGATATTTCTGATTCCATCCTATTAGGCTTAGATTTTTAGAGCATTACAAGGTCAATATCAGTTTACAAGCTTTTTCATTTTCAATAGGAAAGATGAAAATACCAATTAAGTGTATCCACAATAACGACAAAGAAAAAAGAAAAAAAATTGAAGTGCAAATGAAAAAGAAAGTGGTTGTTTCACCTAAATATTGTGTTTATGCAGATACCAAATTTGACAGTGTACCCAATTTTGATGTTGTAAGTCCATCCCATAATATTCAAGGTCTTTTGTCACCAAATTGTGTTGAACAAAAAGATACGAGTGTAATACTTTTTAAGAACCCAACCGACAAATACATAACTGTCAGGGAAAAAACAAATGTAGTAACAGCTATGCAGCTAGGTCAGATCATTAACACTGAAGAACATGTGCAATCAGATGGTGTCAGATATTTACCTAAAATTAGATCTATAGGTATAAATTATACAAGTTTGGATCAAGTTACAGAATAAAGACCTGAATATCTGATTAAGATGTATGAGAGATCTGCACAATATTTGACAGAAGCGCAGTCTGAGGTGACTTCCAGGAGAATCCCTAGAGATGAAACTTTAGATGTTGATATACTTAGTGATATTGGAAAGCTGTTTGGTACAGATGGTGATGCGTCGGATTATCCGCCTTCTAGTACATTATTAGGATCTTTTCCTGGTAGAGCACGTCAGGATCAGGGTAGAGATAGGGCCACGAGACCACGGAAAACTCCACAGTATCTATTGGATTACATTCGGGAGTAGTAAGCTAGCGTCATGTATTATATAGCTAATGAATAGTCTATTATAAAATCTAGAGAATGTTAGCGTTCAATATCCTGAGAATTTATTGAACGCTAACTTTGCAGTGCGTGAATTGTATGCGCCCGAAACATTCCGAGTATGAGCGTTCAATATTGACGTTACCGTCACGACGTAAACAAGCCAAAATGGCAGACGACGGTCCTCCGAATCTGACAGAGCCGGTATTTGATATTTACTTAAGCAAAATGTTTTACTGTACTTAAATTATTCACAAAATCAGTTTGCCTCATGCATTAATGACGGGTTAAATATTGAACAGTTAAGAAATGCATGCTGATATTGCACACCTTCACCTTTGATGCCAATACTGATGAATTCTCATCTATTTTGGAGTATTTTGAGTGAAAAGGGATTTAATTTATCAACTTAATACTTTAGCTATATAATAAAAGGGTTGTTGAACTTATATAGGTAAATTTTGACAGCCAACTCGTGCCAGTATTCACCAATACAAGTTCAAGAACACTATAGTATATA